>NW_027339420.1:0-8164 GCF_000331145.2 Cicer arietinum | reverse complement strand
TCCAAAGAATATTTTTTTTCTTTCCAAAAAAACTTATTATAAAACAACACTTTTAATTTTAAAAAAATAAAAACAATAATTATTAAAAAATTTAATAATTAGATTAGATGAAATAAGATTTTTAAAATAATAGACATGACATATATAAATTAAGTAAATTAGTAAATGTAAAGATGAGTAAGTAACTTAATAATGAATTTTTATTTTTATTATTCAACATAGTATGTTATTTATGTGAAATACGTGACATTTAAAAATTCATATAAATTTTGATGTATCAAGTGACAAAATAACTTTCATTCCGGTACTACTCACAAAATACTAAAAAAAATAATCTTCCTAAGACAAAAAATTACGATACTCATAAAAACTATGATTATTTTTTATCTTTGCACGTTAGTCTTCATTAATCTTTCATAAATCCTTTGAATTATTTTGAATTTGTATGATATTTAATAATAAATTTAGAATGTAAAATGGATAGTATATTAGTAAAATTAAAATGTAACCATTTAAAATAATAGTTTTTGAAAAATCATTATACACTTTCACATAACTATCAATGTAGCACCCCAAATTTAATAATAAATTATTTAATTTATCTAATGGGATTTTAAAGAATTAATTTAGTATTGCATGTGTTTACAATATGTGTTGACAAATAATTATGATTGATTTTCTTACATGTGTATTTGCTATAGTGTGATAATTTATCATGTGTTTGACTTAATAATTTATTTAAATTATTGATAGGAATATTAAGTATATTTATATCTTTTTATTAATTTTAGATTGTTATTATTTTAAAGTGAAATATGTCATCCTTATTACTAACTAGATATTTAATAATTAAACTTATTTATTTTTATTTTAATAAAAGTAAAGTTAATAAAAAGGTTTTGAATAATAATAATAATAATAGTGATAATAATAATAAAGTCCTTGTCCATGCTTTCGTATTTGTTCCAAGGAATTGGTTTTACTTGGTCCAAGTACTTATCTCTTTTAAACTTGCCTACGGACATCCTATGATCATAGAATTAGTATTCAAAAGTATTATTGGCGCGGCTGTTTATTAGGAAAAACAACTTGCATGAATTTCGTTTCAATTAACAAATATCATTCCTATATTCCTCTCGTTGAAACCTTCAAGAAGAACTACTCGATTGTGTGTTTCGGTGAAGTTGATGCCGGACCCTGTCGGCGCCCCAGTACGTCGGTGAGACCTTTTCTAATAACATGTTTCACGACGTTTTGAATATGTTTCTTCGCCTAATATTTTTATTAGTTATATAATGCTGATTTTTATGCCTCGGGAAAATTATCAGCCACGTTTCATTGACTCTGAAATTCGTCGATGCTTTTGGACTCGTTTGGACGTGTTGTCGACATCTCATGGTTGCTGAAAATCATTATGGTCCTTCTATCTTATGAAAGCGTCAAATTGAGGTATGGGGTGAGAATGAGTTCGAATGCATGAGTATAAATTAAGTGAGATGAACGGGAATACCGTATTTCCCACAATTCATTCGGGGCTCGCTACGTATGGCAGAAGGCCTTTGAGTAATAATTGACTAATGAGCAAACTTGAATTTTGTGAGGTTAAAATATGAATTAGAAACTTTTATAGGATGTTGTTTGATTTGATTTTTGAAGATCGTGTGATAGTTGAATTATTGTAGAATTGTGTATTTGATTCATTCTGTGTTTTGTTTATATCTATCCTTGATACTGATATATGATATAAATTGTGATGAATTGTAATTATTTGCCTTGCAATTGATGTGGTGTGTGTGAATGGTCTAGTATTATTATTATATGTGAGTGTAGACCCTTTATTGTTTGAGATGACGTATCATGATGATAAATTCTGAATGTAATGTATGACTATGGAAATCTGCAATGACGATGTGTGCTCCCTGACTTGTGATATTACCACCCTGATGAATATCATGAAATGCGTATTGTGTTTAATTGAATAGTGACGAATTCGACCCGTGCCAATGATGGTTCTCTTAATGGAGTAAGTAACCTAGGACAACGAGGGGAGAAAGTAGTTGTTGATAATTTTTGAAGTGGAGATTATTTGGTCATCATATAGGTAGGGCCTGACAAGCCTAGTGATTATGGGGAAGTACAACTGAATGAGCCTGATCGTGGCGGTCTACTGTTGAGCCTTAAGGCAAGATTGTTAGACCTTGGAGGTATCCGGGTGGGGAATTCCTAGGTGACTTGGAGGTAGCACTCCAAATGTCGGGAGCTACCACGCAACACACGTTTACCTCGACTGTCACGTATATGTGTCTCGGGTTGAGTTGAGGGGATCTATGAGGACATGGCCAATTTGAATTGTCCGTCCACTTGCGTGGTGGCATAGTATCGATCCTCCTAACCAAGTACTTCAGAGTTAGAATGGTACCAAAGAAAGAGGAGGAGTCTAGAGTATAAGAGCATGCATAACATTACTTGATTTGTGTATTTACTTACTTGATCTTGTCGATTGTATCAATGTTTTACCTTGATTATTCTTGTTGGTTGTGATTTGATATGATACGGTGTTTAATATTTTTTTACGTGTTCTTCTCAGTGATTTTATACTATTACATGTTTTCGAAGCTCACCCCTCGTTGCTTGTGTTTGGCGCTTGCGAGAGTGCAGTTATTTCAGGTTATCGATTGGGGATCCACGCTCTGAATAGGTGATATTGGGTGGGAGTAATTTTTCGTATTTTGTTGAGTTATGAACAATTTAGATTTTTGTAAATTTGATTGATCAATTGTGTTATTTTTATCGGTTATTCAGAGGTAGAAATTAATTATCTCTAAGTTTAGAACTTGCTTTTATATCAAAAGTATTTATTTAATGAACATCAACTATATTCGATATTAAGAATTTTTTTTTATTGAAAATTTTTATGCAAGCATTTTGTGTAAGTGTGAACGTGACGTCATGAACCTTAAAGTATTTAAAAATATATATATATATATACTCTATTTTGGAACCGCCGCGAATCTCTTTAAAACTAGTGCTTTTTACTTTTTATTTCAATTTGGGTTCAGGGCGTTATAATCAACTCGTCAAATCGTGATGTAATAGATTTGTTAGAATAGTGTTTGAAGTTTGAAAAATCATTACTTCCAATAAAAACTAAAAACTGTGGAATAGATGTAATGAATTGTATTTTTTTTAATTCCTAAATAATTATTATTTTTCTCTTCAATATAACTCATGTGGCAACACTGTTCAGAAAAAATCTTACAGAGATGTACAATTTTTGTGAGACAAAATTTATAAACATAAACAATAAAAAAATATATATAACAAAATAGTAATCTTTTTTTATAAATAAAATAACAATGCTAAACATATTGAAATAAATTTACCACAATTGTTATAAATAAAATAACAATGCTAAACATATTGAAATAAATTTACCACAATTGTTATAAATAAAATAACAATGACATATGTGAAATAAATAATTCGTGTGAACATATCTACCAAAGTAATTGATGTCAACATTTCGAAGGTGTCTATGTATCATTTTGCAGATTCAATATGAAATGGTGTTCGATTGTTCCATATACACCAGAAAGTTGTTAGAAGCAACACCAACAGAATTGTACGCATCATATAGACAAATAACCCTAAGAATATGAAAGATAGGTTTATTAATACACAAATAATATAATTTAAAATTTGAATTTACACAAAGAGAATTAAACCTTGTCATCCTTCAAGACCATTTCTATTGCATAAAATTTATGTTTAAACCACAATCGCAGAGCTTTAACAACCAAACTCCTTGGCTCAGAAATTGAAGCAACAAAATCTATTTTTTTTCATACATCAGAGGAGAAAGATAAACACAAAATGAATAAGGAATATTTGGTAAAGAAAAGTTAAAAATGATTTGTGTAACATGAATGATATTTACAAAGACGCAAAAAATGTGAGGAAGAGAGACAGTTGACCGAGAAGGCGAATTAAAAAGGAAAGTCTGATGGCACTAAAAGAATTCTTAAAATAAAATAAATTTGTTAATTAAATTAATTTAAAGCGGTCTTAAAAAAACTGGCAACACATTTCGAATTTCTGGGAATGAAATTGAGTACGGAGAGACTGTGACTAAACTCTCGGACCAATACTATTTTGAAAATTCAAATTAAATTGATGTCCGGTTGTTTTATATGCTCCAGAGTTAGACGCAACACCAAGAGAACAAAAGTTGTACACAACTCTCTTACGAATAGTAGTCACAAATCGAGAAATAAGAGCTTTTCCCACTGTTGCTTGAATTTTATGACCTAACAATATGAAACACAAGTTTGTTAAATTAATAACATAACAAATAAGTTTGTGTATAATTTAAATTTTGAATTTATAAAACAAAGAGTTAAACCTTGTCATCCATCATCAGTACAATTTTCATTGCATAAAATTTATGTTTGTTATTCATATCAGACAGAAACCATAATCGCAGGATTCTAACAACCAAATTCCATGACTCCTCTTTTGGAGAAATTGAAGCAACAAAATCTGATTTTTTGTTGGATTTCGGATAAAGATAAACAAAAAAATAAATAATGAATTTTTATAATAGAAAAAATTAAGAGGAAATTGTGTACATATGAGATAATACGAATGATATTTATAAAAGAGAGACACAAAAAATGAGAGATTATTGAGGATAGACGGTTAACGGATGAGGATAAATTAAAAAAGAATTTTGGAAGACAATTAGTAAAATAAAATAAATTTTTTAATTAAATTAATTTAAAACTGTGGTTGATAAAGTAGTGTTTAAAAAACAATTGCCTTCAAAAACTATGAAGTAGTGGTGTACTGTATTTTATTTTTAATTAGCCATTTACTTCTCAATGCATCAGTTATAAAGTGGTGGTATGATGGAAGTTTTATTTTTTTCTTAAAAAAAAAAAATCTTTTATTTTTAATTCATTCTTCTTATTTTTTTAACTCACCATTAACTTCTCGCCTTTTATTTTTAATTCATTATTCTTATTTATTTAACTGACCATTAACTTCTCGCCTTTTATTTTTAATTCATTATTCTTATTTATTTAACTGGCCATTAACTTCTCGCCTTTTATTTTTAATTCATTCTTCTTATTTATTTAACTGCCCATTAACTTTTCAACGGCCGCATACGATTACATTCAAAAACTGCCAAGTCGTGGTGTATTGTATTTTATTTTTAATTTTTTAATTGGCCACTAAATTCTCAATGCATCACGTACAAAGGTTGTGATGTAACTGGAAGTTTTATTTTTTTCTTTCTTAATTTTTTATAAATTCATTCTTCTTATTTTTTTAATTGGCCATTAACTTCCCAACTGACGCATGAGGTATTATTTCTATTAATAGAAACTTGATATATTCCTAACACTCTATTTGGCTGACATGTGGCAAACTTGCCAAATTATCATGTTTGCTTTATTATAATGTATAGATAGTGTGTAACCCGTGCGTCGCACAGAAATGATTTTAATAAATAAATTGTTATATTAATTTATATATATGTATATATATATATATTAATTTTCATAAATTTTATTGACATTAAATTAATAAGTTGATATAAAAAAACAATTTACAGTAAAAACATTCTAATCCTAATCTAATTTAAAAACTACTTTCTTACACGGTCAATATTACTGATGAAAAACATGACTCCAACACCACTCTTTAATCTTATTTTTGAATTCTCCAAAGAATAATTTTTTTCTTTCCAAAAAAACTTATTATAAAACAACACTTTTAATTTTAAAAAAATAAAAACAATAATTATTAAAAAATTTAATAATTAAATTAGATAAAATAAGAATTTTTAAAATAATGGACATGACATATATAAATTAAGTAAATTAGTAAATGTAAAGATGAGTAAGTAACTTAATAATGAATTTTTATTTTTATTATTCAACATAGTATGTTATTTATATGAAACACGTGACATTTAAAAATTCATATAAATCTTGATGTATCAAGTGACAAAATATCTTTCATTCCAGTACTACTCACAAAATACTAAAAAAAACTAATCTTCCTATGACAAAAAAATTACAATACTCATAAAAACTATGATTATTTTTTATCTTTGCACGTTAGTCTTCATTTATCTTTCATAAATCCTTTGAATTATTTTGAATTTGTATGATATTTAATAATAAATTTAGAATGTAAAATGGATAGTATATTAGTAAAATTAAAATGTAACCATTTAAAATAATAGTTTTTGAAAAATCATTATACACTTTCACATAACTATCAACTCGTCAAATCGTGATGTAATAGATTTGTTAGAATAGTGTTTTAAGTTTGAAAAATCATTACTTCCAATAAAAACTAAAAGCTGTGTAATAGATGTAATGAATTGTATTTTTTTTTAATTCCTAAATAATTATTATTTTTCTCTTCAATAGTTGAATTCATGGCTAAGAAGCCTAAATTTTATATTTACTTAAATAAATTATTATTTTTCTCTTCAATATAACTCATGTGGCAACACTGTTCAGAAAAAATCTTACAGAGATGTACAATTTTTGTGAGACAAAATTTATAAACATAAACAATAAAAAAATATATATAACAAAATAGTAATCTTTTTTTATAAATAAAATAAAATAACAATGTTAAACATATTGAAATAAATTTACCACAATTGTTATAAATAAAATAAAATAACAATAACATATGTGAAATAAATAATTCGTGTGAACATATCTACCAAAGTAATTGATGTCAACATTTCGATGGTGTCTATGTATCATTTTGCAGATTCAATATAAAATGGTGTCCGATTGTTCCATATACACCAGAAAGTTGTTAGAAGCAACACCAACAGAATTGTACGCATCATACAGACAAATAACCCTAAGAATATGAAAGACAAGTTTATTAATACACAAATAATATAATTTAAAATTTGAATTTACACAAAGAGAATTAAACCTTGTCATCCTTCAAGACTATTTCTATTGCATAAAATTTATGTTTAAACCACAATCGCACAGCTTTAACAACCAAACTACGTGGCTCAGAAATTGAAGCAAAAAAATCTTTTTTTTTTTCAGACATCAGAGGAGAAAGATAAACACAAAATGAATAAGGAATATTTGGTAAAGAAAAGTTAAAAATGATTTGTGTAACATGAATGATATTTACAGAGACGCAAAAACTGTGAGGAAGAGAGACAGTTGACCGAGAAGGCGAATTAAAAAGGATAGTCTGATGGCACTAAAAGAATTCTTAAAATAAAAAACATGTTTTAATTAAATTAATTTAAAGCGGTCTTAAAAAAACTGGCAACACATTTCGAATTTCTGGGAATGAAATTGAGTACGGAGAGACTGTGACTAAAATCTCGGACCAATACTATTTTGAAAATTCAAATTGAATTGATGTCCGGTTGTTTTATATGCTCCAGAGTTAGACGCAACACCAAGAGAACAAAAGTTGTACACAACTCTCTTACGAATAGTAGTCTCAAATCGAGAAATAAGAGCTTTTCGCACTGTTGCTTGAATTTTATGACCTAACAATATGAAACACAAGTTTGTTAAATTAATAACATAACAAATAAGTTTGTGTATAATTTAAAATTTGAATTTATCAAACAAAGAGTTAAACCTTGTCATCCATCATCAGTACAATTTTCATTGCATAAAATTTATGTTTGATATTCATATCAGACAGAAACCATAATTGCACGATTCTAACTACCAAATTCCATGACTCCTTTTTTGGAGAAATTGAAGCAACAAAATCTGATTTTTTGTCGGATTTCGGATAAAGATAAGCAAAAAAATAAATAACGAATTTTTAGAATAGAAAAAATTAAGAGGAAATTGTATACAGATGAGATAATACGAATGATATTTATAAAAGTGAGACACAAAAAATGAGAGATTATTGAGGATAGACGGTTAACGGATGAGGATAAATTAAAAAATAAAGTTGGAAGACAATTAGTAAAATAAAATAAATTTTTTAATTAAATTAATTTGAAACTGTGGTTGATAAAGTAGTGTTTAAAAAACAATTGCCTTCAAAAACTATGAAGTAGTGGTGTACTGTATTTTATTTTTAGTTCATTCTTATTTTTTAATTAGTCATTAATTTCTCAATGCATCATGTATAAAGT
>NW_027339419.1:19199-20493 GCF_000331145.2 Cicer arietinum | reverse complement strand
ATTGAAGTTATTTATTTTGTTATGGTTTATAATGTTAGTAAAATGTTATTTTCTTAAGAAATTCTAAATTTTTTCAAAAACCAAATAGTACTTATTTAAAAGAAAGCAAGTTCATAATATTGATTTAATTATGAAATATGTAATATTATATATATAAAATGCGTTAAGATTATTTACAAAAGACATAAAACATTTATATTTTAAAATGCTATAGTAGAGTTGTAAAGAAAAAAAATTAAATAGAAATTACATTGTTAATGTATGTAATAGGCTTTTAATTCATTTTATTGTAATTATTTTTAAAAAAATATAAGTTAATTTTTAATACCCTATTATAGAGCTCTTTGAAAGAGCGCTGTAAAACACCTCCTTAACTTATTTTTTAAAAGTCTATTACAACGCTTTTTCAACAAGCGCTTTAAAAGACCTCTTAGCTTAGTATAAAACAAAGCTTTGTGACTTCCTTATTTTTTTAAAGGCTTTTATAGTGCTTATTAACAAAAGCGGTGTAAAAGACCTCCTTAACTTATTTTTTAAAAGCCTATTACATCGTTCTTTGAAAGAGCGTTGTAAAAGACCTCCTTATTTTATTTTTTAAAATCCTATTACAGCGCTTTTTCAACAAGCGCTTTAAAGGATCTCTTAACTTAGTATAAAACAAATAATAAGTAAAATACCTATATTTGGATTTGTTTTTTCCTTCAAATAATTAGGTAAATACCTATATATATATATGTACCTATATAAATATATATATATATCAATATATATATATTTTGGGATGATCAATTAAAGTTCAAGAAAAATTCTCAATACTCAAACAATGCTTTTTCAAGTTCAATATAAGCAGAAAATCAGTTCTGGCAAGTCAAACACTTAAATTACAAGAACTTAGTATAAAACAGTAAGAACAAGCTAAATATAAGCAGAAAATAAGTAGAAGCAGAAAATCAAATACAGTTCAAGCTAAATACTAAAATGCTCAATTCTGGCAGATCAAACAATAAAATTACATGAACTCAGTTCAGATTACATAACTTATATAAAACAATTAAACACATTAAGATGCCCTTCTTCTTTTTCTGATGGGATTCACATTTGTTTGTCCATTAACGATACGAAAGGATGGATTAATCAAAATTCCCTCATTATGATCATCTCTAAGATATAAACCATCATCAATTGAATCAATTTCGTGTGATTGTGAGGGTTCGTAGGGTTAGGACAACGTATTAAATTTGTTTTAAATTTGTTTTTATTTATTTAAAGTGAATGATTTTTATTTAAAGCGCAA
>NW_027339419.1:0-363 GCF_000331145.2 Cicer arietinum | reverse complement strand
GTCTGAAAGAGCGCTGTAAAAGACCTCCTTAACTTATTTTTTTAAAGCCTATTACAACGCTATTTGAAAGAGCGCTGTAAAAGACCTCCTTAACTTATTTTTTTAAAGCCTATTACAACGCTATTTGAAAGAGCGCTGTAAAAGACCTCCTTAACTTATTTTTTTAAAGCCTATTACAACGCTATTTGAAAGAGCGCTGTAAAAGACCTCCTTAACTTATTTTTTTAAAGCCTATTACAACGCTATTTGAAAGAGCGCTGTAAAAGACCTCCTTAACTTATTTTTAATAGCCTATTACAACGATTTTTAATATTAACTTTTTATTTAAAGTTAGTTATTTAATTAATATTATTTCATTTTTAT
>NW_027339418.1:60025-61148 GCF_000331145.2 Cicer arietinum | reverse complement strand
AGTTCGTTTCCAACTCAACAAAGGACGAGTCCCAAAGTTCGAATTTTCTGCAGAGGTCACGTAATGCAATAATGGGAGCTGTGGATGGTGTCCGTCGAGTTGCAACCAAGGTAGCTGGGGCATTTGTTGAATATACTAAAACAACAGAAGCCCTTGGGCAAACAAGTGATGGGATGATTTGGAGTGGATGTACAAATGGCTTACTTGTGTAGTGGGATGGCAGTGGAACCCGTTTGCAGGATTTTAATCGCCACCCTTGTGCCGTTCAATGCTTCTGCAATTTTGGAACACGGGTGTATGTATGCTATGTGAGTGGTATTATCCAAGTACTGGACTTAGAAGGCAATATAATTGCAGGATGGGTTGCTCATAATAGTCTTGTGCTTAAAATGGCTGTTGGTAACGGTTCTGTGTATAGCTTTGCAACTCATGGCGGCATACGCAGATGGAATATTGCATCCCCAGGCCCTGTTGACAACATAATAAGAACAGAGCTGGCCTCAAAGGAACTTATACAAGAAGACACAATATCAGAATTTTGATTGGCACATGGAATGTTGTTCAAGGTAGAGCTTTCCAAGATTCAATTTTTTCGTGGTTGGGGTCTGTTGTATCAGATGTTGGCATTGTTGTGGTCGGTTTGCAAGAGGTGGAGATGGGTGCTGGTTTTCTTGCAATGTCTGCTGCAAAAGAAATTGTAAGACTTTATTCACATGCTTAATTATGCATTTGAACATTAAATTAAGTTTTGTGTGAAGCCTTATTTACTTTATATGTAAAACTACCTTATAAATTGTTGGATGATTTTGTGTTGGAAACATAGTTTAGACTTGTACTTAAAAGAAAAAATGTATAGACCCCTAGACTTTGTTCCATTTTGAAGGAACCACTATTAGATCAGAATATAGGGACATCATAAGATTATGGGTTGGTCCTTACCAAAAGAACATCTGGCCCCACCCATAATTTGCATAGTGGAGTTTAAGCAGATAGTCAAACTAGGGTTTTAGCCGAGAGTGAAGTATTTTAGTGCAAACAGTGCAAACAAACATTTGAACCACATAGTTTTGGTCTAAGTAGAAGTTAAACAGAGTATTAGTAGTGCAAGAGGCACATGTCAAAC
>NW_027339418.1:59000-59679 GCF_000331145.2 Cicer arietinum | reverse complement strand
AAGATGATGTAAAGTTTAGAAAGCTGCATATTTTCCATTGTGCTTATAGGTTACCATATTAAGTTTGCATATTTAGACGGTGGGAAAACAGTTTTGTCAAAGTTGAAATAAAAAAAAGGAATTTGGTCTAGGAATTTTGTTTAACACTCTCATTAAAGATAGTATTGTATATTGCCACCGTAAAATAATGATGCTTCTTAGTGGTTGCAGTTGTAGTCATTTTATTTTGTGTAATGTGTATAGTCTATCCATTCATTTACTGTCTATATAACGATTGTAGGTTGGTCTAGAAGGAAGTGCAATGGGGCAGTGGTGGGTGGATACAATAGGAAAGGCCTTGGAAGACGGAAAAGCTTTTGAGCGTATGGGTTCTAGGCAGCTTGCTCGCTTGTTTATATCTCTTTGGTAAGTGAAGTTAAACCATTTATATCTCTTTGATAAACTTCCCACTTCTTTATGTAAAGGCTTTGCAGTTCTTTCTCCCTATAATGTACTCTGGATTTCTATCTTTGATAGTGTTTCTATGCTTATATTATGAGTTGACATTCCTCAATTAGCGTAACAAAAAATCTTAGAAAACATGTTGGGGACATTGATGCTGAAGCAGTCCCATGTGGTTTTGGACGTGCAATTGGCAACAAGGTTTGCTTTCATATCCTTGAATACTGGATATTTGTTT
>NW_027339418.1:36626-37550 GCF_000331145.2 Cicer arietinum | reverse complement strand
TAAAGCCCATGTCATCGTCACTTTCTTCCTTTGCCTCTTCCTGCAAACACAAAATATGAAGCACATTCAGTTACTTATATACAATATCATATTAAGTAGCAAGTATGGACTGCATCAAGCTATAAGTTTTTTAGTACAATATACAATATGCAGTTAATAAATTATGTGCAGTGTTGATTACGAACTACATAACCTATAATAATACTACATTAAACTCAATTAATGTGAGAGCAAAATAATACCCAAAAATAATATTACTAATTGTGGATAATTCTATTAAGCTACAATTGATAGTTGAATTCCCAAATTTCAATGAAACTACAACAATCAAATTACAATCTTGTTACCATAAAGCAATTAATATCTTTGTTGTCGTTCAGACAACGAAATTACAAAATTTAACAGTAGGTTTACATATAAATATTCCAAACTGGGCTCAGAGAAACCAGAAACAAGACTCGGTAAATAAAAGTGACAAGTATAAAAAAAATACAGCAAGCACAAATAATCTGTTCTATGTGTTCTCAAAAACTATTAAGTCTATTTCATGTCTTTATACATCTAAAAGGGTTACAGTCTACCCGCATTAAAAAAAATTAAACCCCACTAATTATTGTCTAATCTGTTGAACATCGAGGTATACATTTAACACTACATTCAACAAAGCCTCTATGAAATGATCATCCAAACTTGAAAATGTACACAAATTTCAATACAATTGAAGTTTCAATAGTATTAGGTTAAAACATCAATCAATAATATATCATTACTAAATATAACCCTTGAGACAGAAACCTAATATAATGCATTACTAACAGTACCTTCTTGGCCTCGGCGGCAGCTGCAGCGGCTCCACCAGCAGGAGTGTAACACCCCGTTTTTCAAAGCGAGGGTATATTTTTTTTTTCAAAAGAATTTAAAATA
>NW_027339418.1:35991-36126 GCF_000331145.2 Cicer arietinum | reverse complement strand
ATATATTAAATAGAATTGTTAAATAAAAATTAATTATTACTTTATTTAATAACTCTATTGTAGTATATGTTATTATTATCTTCGTTATAAATTACAAATACAAAACGAAGAAAATAATAACATATATATATATAT
>NW_027339418.1:27527-29678 GCF_000331145.2 Cicer arietinum | reverse complement strand
TATATATATATATATCACGTGAGTATATTTATATACACACATGATATATATATCTACCCACATGGTGTGTGTATATATATATATCAGGTGTGTATATATCTACCACATGGTATATATATATATATATATGTATATCACGTGATATACACACGTGATATATATATCTACACACATGGTTTATATATATTTATATATATATACATCACGTGTGTGTATTACTTTATTTGATAACTCTATTTTATTATATGAATGTGAATGGTGAATGGTTTAGGGTTTAGGGTGCTAAGACTCCATTAGATAAACAATTTATAAAACAAAACAAGTGTCTCCAGAAAACACTCCTGGAAAGGAGTACAAGTCTGGATTGACAAACTAAAAAGAAAAACCTAATCAAACAAACTAAAGCCCATGTCATCGTCACTTTCTTCCTTTGCCTCTTCCTGCAAACACAAAATATGAAGCACATTCAGTTACTTATATACAATATCATATTAAGTAGCAAGTATGGACTGCATCAAGCTATAAGTTTTTTAGTACAATATACAATATGCAGTTAATAAAGTCTGTGCAGTGCTGATTACGAACTGCATAACCTATAATAATACTACATTAAACTCAATTAATGTGAGAGCAAAATAATACCCAAAAATACTATTACTAATTGTGGATAATTACACTCAAAGAACTATTAAGCTACAATTGATAGTTGAATTCCCAAATTTCAATGAAACTACAACAATCAAATTACAATCTTGTTACCATAAAGCAATTAATATCTTTGTTGTCGTTCAAACAGCGAAATTACAAAATTTAACAGTAGGTTTACATATAAATATTCCGAACTGGGCTCAGAGAAACCAAAAACAGGACTCGGTAAATAAAAGTGACAAGTATAAAAAAAATACAGCAAGCACAAATAATATGTTCTATGTGTTCTCAAAAACTATTTAGTCTATTTCATGTCTTTATACATCTAAAAGGGTTACAGTCTACCTGCATTAAAAAAAATTAAACCCCACTAATTATTGTCTAATCTGTTGAACATCGAGGTATACATTTAACACTACATTCAACAAAGCCTCTATGAAATGATCATCCAAACTTGAAAATGTACACAAATTTCAATTTACAATTGAAGTTTCAATAGTATTAGGTTAAAACATCAATCAATAATATATCATTATTAAATATAACCCTTAAGACAGAAACCTAATATAAAGCATTACTAACAGTACCTTCTTGGCCTAGGCGGCAGGTGCGGCAGCTGCAGCGGCTCCACCAGCAGCAGCAGCGGCAGGAGAAGATACGGCAACAGCGGCACCACCGGCAGCGCCAGCATTCAAAACGCACTACAAAAAAAGTACCTATTGTGACACTCAATTTTTTGTGATATATTTTTATCTGTCACTAAAACTATGTTTTAGCTACGACTAACGTGTCACTGTTTCTAAAAAATATTATATTATTTTGTAAAAAAAATTAAATGAGCAAAAACCTTAGAAATTAAATGAGCAAAAATTAAATGAGCAAAAGTAGAAAATGTGTTCCCTTACTTCCTTCTTAGAAATTTTCTACATTCATTTTCTACTTGGGATTCTATATTCATTTTCTACTTGGAATTCACCCTAAGAAGGAAGTAAGGGAACTAGTTGGGATTCATTTTCTACTTTCTACATTCCAATTCATTTTCTTTTGCCCGGTTAGGGTGAATTCATTTTTTCATTTTTCCTCTCAGAAATCGATCTCTTCTCTGGTAACAATTTGATTTCCTTCGACTTTTCTTTTCGATTCATATTATTCTTCAATCTTTTTGTTCGAATCTTTCCTTTTTGATTTTCTGTGATTCGTATTATTCTTCAATTTTTCCTTTTCGATTCGTATTATTCTTCAATCTTTCCTTTTTGATTTTCTGCGATTCAATTTAGCATTTCTTCTCTCAAATCGAAAAATCTTTCCTATTGCAGGAGTGCTATTGATTCCTCTTTATTCAAGCAGTGGTTGCATAACTTGCAAACTGAGAATGGAATTCTAGCCAATGGTAGGATGACTTTGAAAGAAGTTCTAATTCAGGTAATTAGGCTATTGAGCGAAAAATAAGGTAAAGGATACTATAATCTCTATCTGTAAGAAAAAGTTTTGACATACAAATCT
>NW_027339418.1:20961-25029 GCF_000331145.2 Cicer arietinum | reverse complement strand
CGAAACCCTAAATTCGAAACACTAAACCCTAAACCCGAAACGCTTAACCTGAAACCCTGAACCTGAAACTCTAATCATGAATCCCTAAACCCTAAACCCAAAACTAGAAACCCTATACCTAGAACCAAAAACCAAAAATCCGAAACGCGAAAATCTAAACCCCAAACCTCAAACCATAAACCCGAAACCCAAAACTCTAAACCCGATACCAAAAACTGTAAACCCGAAACCCTAAACCTGAAACCCTAAACTTAAAACCCTAATCCTGAAACCCTAAACATGAAACCATTAACTCAAAACCCTAAAATTGAAACCTTAATGTCGAAACCCTAAACCCTAAATCCAGAAACTCGAAACCCTAAACGCAAAACCCTAAACCCAAAATCTTAAACAAGAAATTCTATACCCGAAACCCTAAACCCAAAACTCTAAACCTGAAACGCTAAACTCGAAACTTAAACCAGAAATCCTAAACCCTAAACCGTAAACCCTAAACCCTAAACCCGAAACCTTAAACTTGAATCCCGACACCCTAAACCTGAAACTCTAAAACTAAAACCCTAATCCTGAAACACTTAACTTGAAACCCTAAACACAAAACCCTTAACTTGAAACCCTAAAAATGAAACCCTTAATGTTGAACCCTAAACCCGAAACCCAAAACCCGAAACTCGAAATCCAAAACCAGAAACCTTAAACCTAAATCCAGAAACTCTTAAATGTTGAAATCCGAAACTCGAAACCGAAAACAAGAAACCTTAAACCTTAATCCAGAAACCCTAAACACAAAATCCTAAACTAGAAATCCCAAACCCGAAACCCTAAACCTGATACCCTAAACTTGAAACCGAAAATCTTAAACCCGAATCCCTAATCATGAAACCCTAAACCCTAAAACCAAAACTCGAAACCCGAAACTCAACCCAAAACAAGAAACTTTAAACCTAAATCAAGAAACTCGAAACCCAAAACCCTAAACCCAAAATCCGAAACAAGAAATCCTATACCCGAAACCAAAAAATCCTAAATCCCAAATCACTTAACCCGTAACTAGAAACCCTAAATCAAAAAATCTAAACCCGAAACCCAAAACCCGAAATCCAAAATGCTAAACCTGAAACCCTTATCCCAGAACCCTAAATCCGAAACCCTAAACCCTGAACCCGAAACGCTTCCCCTGAAACCCTAAACTCAAAACCCTATATTCAAAACCCTTATCCCGAAACCCTAAACCCAAAACTACAAACCCTATACCTAAAACAAAAAACCTAAAACCCGAAACCTAAAACCCTTAACCCCAAACCCAAAACTCTTAACCAGAATCTCTAAACTGGAAACCCTAAACTCGAAACAATAAACTTGAATCCGGAAACCCTAAACCTAAAACCCTTAACTAGAAACCGTAAACAGAAACCCAAAACATGAAACCCTAAACTCGAAACCCTAAATCGGAAACCTTAATCCTGAAACCTAAACTTGAAACCTTAAACCCAAATCCAGAAACCCTAAACTCGAAACATTAAACCCAAAACCCTAAAACCAAAATCCTAAACCTTCAACCCTAACCCCTAAACCGGAAACCCTAAATTCAAAAACCAAAATAGTAAACCTGAAACCCTAAAACCGAAATCTGAAACCCTTAACCCAAAACCCTAATCTTGAAACCCTAAATCCGAAACCCTAAACTCGATACACTAAACTCGAAACATAAACCCGAAATCCTAAACCCAAAAATCTAAACTCGAAACCTTAAACCCGAAATCCTAAATGCTAAACCTGTAACCTAATCCCAGAACCCTAAATCTGGAACCCTAAACCCTAAACCCAAAAATCTAAACTCGAAACCTTAAACCCGAAATCCTAAATGCTAAACCTGAAACCCAAATCCCAAAACCCTAAATACGAAACCATAAATCGGAAACCTTAATCCCAAAACCCTAAAACTGAAACCTTAAACCTAAATCTAGAAACCCTAAACTCGAAACCCTAAACCCAAAACCATAAACCCAAAATCCTAAACCCTAAACCTGAAACCCTAAACCCGAGAACCAAAATCCTAAACCCGAAACTCTAAAACCGAAATCCGAAACCTGAAACCTTATTCTTGGAACCCTAAACCCAAAACCCTAAATCCAAAACACTAAACTCGAAACTTAAACCTGAAATCCTAAACCCAAAAATCTATATTCGAAACCCTAACCTGAAATCCTAAATTTGAAACCCTAAACCCCAAACGCCTAACCTGAAACCTGAAACCCTGAACCTGAAACTCTATTCATTAAACCTTAAACCCAAAACTAGAAACCCTATACCTAGAACCCAAAATCCGAAACGCGAAAACCTAAACCCCAAACCTCAAACCCTAAACCCGAAATCCTTAACTCGAAACCTCAAACTTGAAACCTTAATCCCAAAAACCATAAACCATAAACTCTAAACCTAAAACCATAATCCCAAAACACTTAACCCGAAACCCCAAACCCAAAAATATAATCTCAAAACCATAAACCCTACACCCGAAACACCAAACCGAAATCCTAAATGCTAAACCTGAAACCGTAATCCCAAATCCCTAAATCCGAAATCGTAAACTTTAAACCCAAAACGCTTAACCTGAAACCCTAAACCCGAAACCATAAACCCAAAACTTTAATCATGAAACCCTAAACCCAAATCTAGAAACCCTATACCAAGAACCAAAAACCGTAAACCCTACACTCGAGACTCTAAACCCGAAATCTTAAATGCTAAACCTGAAACCCTATTCCCAAAAGCCTAATCACAAAACCCTAAATTCAAAACCGTAAACCCTAAACCCTAAAATCTAAACCCGAAACCCTAAACCTGAAACCGTAATCCCGAAATCCTAAATCTGAAACTCTAAACCCAAAACACTAATCCCAAAACCCTAAATCCGAAACCCTAAACCCAAAACACTTAACCTGAAACCCTAAACCCGAAACTTGAAATTGTAATGATGCAACCCTAAACCCTAAACCCAAAACTAGTAACCCTATACCTAGAACCAAAAACCCAAAATCCGAAATCTGAAACCCAAAACTCTAAACCCGAAACCCTAAACTTGAATCCCAAAATCCTAAACCTGAAACCCTAAACCTAAAACCCTGATCCTGGAAGACTTAACCCTAAACCCTTAACACGAAACCCAAATCCCAAAACATGAAACCCTAAACTTGAATCCCAAAATCCTAAACCTGAAACCCTAAACCTAAAACCCTAATCCTGGAAGACTTAACCCGAAACCCTTAACACGAAACCGAAAACCCAAAACATGAAACCCTAAACTCAAAACCCTTACCTCAAACCCTAAACATGAAACCTTAAATCCGAAATCCTAAACCCGAAACTCTAAACTTGAAACCCAAAACCAGAAAACCTTAAACCTAAATCAGAAACCCTAAACTCGAAACCCTAAAACTAAAACCCAAAATCCTATGTCATGGATAGTCATAATTGTTGATCTTATGCAGATACTATGGAATGAATATGTTTCTGAGTTATATTGTTGCTAATAATATGTTTTGACTACTTGGGTAAAATTTATGTTTGTCTTCGTTATTTAAGAATAAGAACATAACATTTTCCTGTTGTATGTGGTTGTTGAAATTAATTGCAATTATTTGGAGTTATTTTTGTGTTTTTTCCAGCAAAATGTAACTTGATGTACATAGTTCAATGGAATTCAGCGTTACTGGATATAGAAGTTGGGTTCTTTTCCATCACTTCCCCCTTTCTTTGACTAAAGTAATGTGCTTTGGCAACTGAGACATCTTCCTCGTCACACAAATTTGCAAAAGTGACCCTTCTTTTTATGGTTAATTGATTTGTGGTGCTTAAAGGGATTGCCTTAAAGCTTATCATCTGAAATGCGTGAATAAAGACAATACCTTTTTGAAGAATGAGAGTAATTGGTGTTTTGGTAAGCTGCTTCAACGTTTATCTATACTTATGCGGCATTCAAATAAATTTCTTTTACTTTCGTTAGTCTCTAAGTATTTATGCAGTTGATACTGCCATGACAATTGTCAATCTTATATGTTTTTTAAA
>NW_027339418.1:19678-20461 GCF_000331145.2 Cicer arietinum | reverse complement strand
ATCAAGCTATAAGTTTTTTAGTACAATATACAATATGCAGTTAATAAAGTTTGTGCAGTGCTGGTTACGAACTGCATAACCTATAATAATACTACATTAAACTCAATTAATGTGATAGCAAAAATAATACCCAAAAATACTATTACTACAATTGATAGTTGAATTCCCAAATTTCAATGAAACTACAACAATCAAATTACAATGAAATGATCATCCAAACTTGAAAATGTACACAAATTTCAATTTACAATTGCAGTTTCAATAGTATTAGGTTAAAACATCAATCAATAATATATCATTACTAAATATAACCGTTAAGACAGAAACCTAATATAAAGCATTACTAACAGTACCTTCTTGGCCTCGGCGCCAGGTGCGGCAGCTGCAGCGGCTCCACCAGCCGGCAACAGCGGCACCACCGGCAGCGCCAGCGTTCAAAACGAGATCGTCAATGCTCTTATTCTGAGCAAGTTTGGCGAATAAGCTTGGCCAGTATGATTCGACAGTGACGCCAGCAGCCTTCAAGATAGTGTTGATCTTCTCCGCCTACAAAAAAAAAAAGCAAAGAAATTTGAGATTTGAAAATGAATTTGGTAAATTAGAAAGATGATTAAATGGAAGAGAATAAACTAATGGTGATTGCGATTCCGTCATTGTGGAGCATCAAGATGGAGTAGATGCATGCTAACTCGCCGGCACTCATGGCTGCGTATAGATTTAATCGCGAGCTGCTCCATATATCACGTCCATGTGGGTAGATATATATATCACGTGTGTATATAA
>NW_027339418.1:19261-19607 GCF_000331145.2 Cicer arietinum | reverse complement strand
TATATATATATATATATATATATATATATATATATCACGTGTGTATATATCTACCACATGGTATATATGTATATAAGTATATCACGTGATATATATATCTACACACATGGTTTATATATATTTATATATATATATAGACCACGTGTGTGTATTACTTTATTTGATAACTCTATTTTATTATATGAATGTGAATGGTGAATGGTTTAGGATTTAGGGTTTAGGGTTTAGGGAGGACACATAAGATTTTGCCTTTAAGTGAAACTATTTACTACTTGGGTTTGCACTTTGTACACGTGTCAGTATATTGGAACCCTAAAACCAAAATCCGAAACCCTTAACATGAAAC
>NW_027339418.1:15043-18346 GCF_000331145.2 Cicer arietinum | reverse complement strand
CCTGAAACTCTATTCATGAAACCTTAAACCCAAAACTAGAAACCCTATACCTAGAACCCAAAATCCGAAACCCGAAAACCTAAACCCCAAACCCGAAACCCTTAACTCGAAACCTCAAACCTGAAACCATAATCCCAAAACACTTAACCCGAAACCCCAAACCCAAAAATCTAATCTCAAAACCATAAACCCTACACCCGAAACACGAAACTGAAATCCTAAATACTAAACCCGAAACCGTAATCCCAAAACCCTAAATCCGAAATCGTAAACTGTAAACCCAAAACGCTTAACCTGAAACCCTAAACCCTAAACCCGAAACCATAAACCTGAAACTTTAATCATGAAACCCTAAACCCAAATCTAGAAACCCTATACCAAGAACCAAAAACCGTAAACCCTACACTCGAGACTCTAAACCCGAAATCTTAAATGTTAAACCTGAAACCCTATTCCCAAAAGCCTAATCACAAAACCATAAATTCAAAACCATAAAACCTAAACCCTAAACCCTAAAATCTAAACCCGAAACCCTAAACCTGAAACCGTAATCCCGAAATCCTAAATCTGAAACTCTAAACCCAAAACCCTAATCCCAAAACCCTAAATCCGAAACCCTAAACCCAAAACGCTTAACCTGAAACCCTAAACCCGAAACTTGAAATTGTAATGATGCAACCCTAAACCCTAAAGCCAAAACTAGTAACCCTATACCTAGAACCAAAAACCCAAAATCCGAAATCTGAAACCCAAAACTCTAAACCCGAAACCCTAAACTTGAATCTCAAAATCCTAAACCTGAAACCCTAAACCTAAAACCCTAATCCTGGAAGACTTAACCCGAAACCCTTAACACGAAACCCAAAACCCAAAACATGAAACCCTAAACTCAAAACCCTTACCTCAAACCCTAAACCTGAAACCTTAAATCCGAAATCCTAAACCCGAAACTCTAAACTTGAAACCCAAAACCAGAAAACCTTAAACCTAAATCAGAAACCCTAAACTCGAAACCCTAAAACTAAAACCCAAAATCCTATGTCATGGGTAGTCATAATTGTTGATCTTATGCAGATACTATGGAATGAATATGTTTCTGAGTTATATTGTTGCTAATAATATGTTTTGACTACTTGGGTAAAATTTATGTTTGTCTTCGTTATTTAAGAATAAGAACATAACATTTTCCTGTTGTATGTGGTTGTTGAAATTAATTGCAATTATTTGGAGTTATTTTTGTGTTTTTTCCAGCAAAATGTAACTTGTTGTACATAGTTCAATGGAATTCAGCGTTACTGGATATAGAAGTTGGGTTCTTTTCCATCACTTCCCCCTTTCTTTGACTAAAGTAATGTGCTTTGGCAACTGAGACATCTTCCTCGTCACACAAATTTGCAAAAGTGACCCTTCTTTTTATGGTTAATTGATTTGTGGTGCTTAAAGGGATTGCCTTAAAGCTTATCATCCGAAATGCGTGAATAAAGACAATACCTTTTTGAAGAATGAGAGTAATTGGTGTTTTGGTAAGCTGCTTCAACGTTTATCTATACTTATGCGGCATTCAAATACATTTCTTTTACTTTCGTTGGTCTCTAAGTATTTATGCAGTTGATACTGCCATGACAATTGTCAATCTTATATGTTTTTTAAAAATGTGATCTGGCCCGAGTTATGTTTTCGAACACTCTATAATCTATACATTATATGAACCTGGATATCCTAATTATGCCTAAAATGCTTGAGAAAATGGTGTTATATGTTAAATGTCTTTTAATTCTTGTGATGCTAAATGACTTTAAATAATTTTTATAGGTTCCCATTATTGCTACATATGCAGAAAAGCATCAAAGGTCATGTGCTTTTACTGCCCAGTTGCTGTTTGTGGAAAATGCTTCTTTGATGGTGGATTTGCTACTGTCGAAAGAAACAAAGGATTTTGGAGGCACTGCGCAAAACTTGCATCTCTACTTGAAAAACAAACTGATGTTGATTCTAATGGGGTAAGATATGTTTCAATCATGTGGTATGTTATATACAGCAAGAGAAAGAAATAGAAACAATCATGTGTTATTATTACACTATGTAATAATATGTTATTATTATTATTATTATTATTATTATTATTATTATTATTATAATATGTTACTCTATTTTATAATGAACAAACTAAAATGAATGAATTCAAATATTGTTTTAAAGATGTTCGTATAAAATAATAAAATAACTTATTGTTTTAACTATTGATAAAAAAGTTATTATTATTATAGCAGTTTTTTTATTTTATCAAAATACAAAATTTATTAAGTAATTAAATCAACCATAATGAAAGAGATAATACAAAGATAATAATTCTCAATCTAAATGTTAGGAGGCAGTTAAAAACCAGCAAGCACAATGGACTCATTAGCTTAGCTCATTCGCAGTTCAAACTCACACCACTTCTAGAGAGAGAAATAAAACAGTGTAGAGAGAGAGAGAGAAACACATTTATTCACAATCAATAATGAACTCTTCTCACATCTCATCTCTTCATTTCAGTCTTGTTTCTGTGTCATAATCTTCAATAGTATGTAATGCAGGGATCCATGGGGTGGTCCGTTAGAGATCAACGCCACAGAGTCAACCACCGACGAAGTTCGGACCCGGAATATTCAGGAACTTGACAGAGCAGCTTTGTGACGTCCGTTGGATGAAACTCGACAGAGTTGGTTACTGGATCCCACTGATCAGAAGAAGAAGTATGTAGATCTGGGTTGAATCATTGTTAGCTGCAAGATCTTCGTTTGGACTGTTGGAACAATTGTTTTTGCTGCTTTTGTTGCTGGTTTTGTTACTCTTATTGTTAAAACTGTTCCTCGTCATCATCATAAACATCCTCCTCCTGATAATTATACACTTGCGCTTCATAAGGCTCTTATGTTCTTCAATGCCCAAAAATGTAAGCTTTTTTCTGAATGTCCTCTTCATTTTGTTTTGTTGGGACTTACTAATTGGGTAAATTTTTATTTTTTATGAAAGTGGGTTTTTTATATATGGTATTTTACTTGATTTTGTTATGTGATTCATTTTTATGTTATGATTCATATAGGGACCAATAGTGTAAAGTTTGATTTTTTATGAAAATGGTTTTTTTATTTTATATTTTTGTATGTTATTTTAGTTGATTTGGTTTGTGATTCATTTCTCTATGTGTCATAGAGGGACTAAGAGTGTAAAGTTTGATTTTTTTTATCTTGCTTTTTATGTTATGTTATCTCAATTTGATTAGTGAATTCTGTCAAAAAAAAGAAGCTTGATATGTAA
>NW_027339418.1:13979-14919 GCF_000331145.2 Cicer arietinum | reverse complement strand
TAAACCCAAAAATCTAAACTCGAAACCCTAAACCCAAAAATCTAAACTCGAACCCTAAACCCGAAATCCTCGAAATCCTAAATGCTAAACTTGAAATCCTAATCCCAAAACCCTAAACACGAAACCCATAACATGAAACTCTAAACTCGAAACCCTAAATTAGAAATCTTAATCCCGAAACCCTAAACCTGAAACTTTAAACCTAAATCCAGTAACCCTAAACTCGAAGCCCAAAGCCCTAAACCCAAAATCCTAAACCATAAACCCTAAACCTGAAACCATAAACCCGAAAAGCAAACTCCTAAACCGAAACCCAAAACCGTAAAACCGAAATACGAAACCCTTAACCTGAACCACTTATCTTGAAACCCTAAACCCAACACCCTAAACCTGAAACACTAAAATCGGAACTTAAACTCGAAATCCTAAATCCAAAAATCTAAACTCGAAACCCTATACCTGAAATGCTAAATGCTAAACCTGAAACCTTGATTCCAAAACCCTAAATCTGAAACCCTAAACCCTAAACCCTAAACGCTTAACCTGAAACCTGAAACCCTAAACCTAAAACTCTAATCATGAAACCATAAACCCTAAACCCAAAACTAGAAACCCTATACCTAGAACCAAAACCCCAATACCCAAAAACTGAAACGCGAAAACCTAAACCCCAAACCTCAAACCCAAAACTGTAAACCCGAAACCAAAAACTCTAAATCCAAAATCCTAAACCCAAAACCATAAACCCAAAACCCTAAACATGAATCCCGAGACTCTAAACCTGAAACCCTAAACCCAAAACCAAAATCCTGAAACACTTAACCTGAAAGCCTAACCACGAAACCCTTAACTCGAAACCCTAAAACTAAAACTTTAATGTTGAAACCCTAAACCCGAAACTCGAAACCCAAAACAAGAAACCTTAGACCTTAATCCAGAA
>NW_027339418.1:7397-13933 GCF_000331145.2 Cicer arietinum | reverse complement strand
ACCCAAAACATGAAAACATAAACTCGAAACCATTAACTCGAAACCCTAAACTTGAAACCTTAATCGTGAAACCTTTAACTCGAATTCCTAAACTTGAAACCTCAATTGTGAAACCCTAAACCCCAAACCCTACTATTGCAGTACTCAATGATAATTGAAGCAACATCGTGTTCCGAAAGTTCTTTGGTTGTGTCTCTACTAATATCTTCAAGAAAATCAATGAGACTTCTTGATCCCCATCCTACATAATCCTTTTTCTTATCTCCAACTTTTCCTTTTATTGAATTTAGCTTTTCATGCACTTCTTCTTTCCACTCACCGATGTAACTCCTGATGTGTCATTGAGGTCTTCATAATCAGAAGGTTGAAAGTCACTTACATATCAAACTTCTTTTTTTTGACAGAATTTACTAATCAAATTGAGATAACATAACATAAAAAGCAAGATAAAAAATCAAACTTTACACTATTAGTCCTTCTATGACACATAGAGAAATGAATCACAAACCAAATCAACTAAAATAACATACAAAAATATAAAATAAAAAAACCATTTTCATAAAAAATCAAACTTTACACTATTAGTCCCTCTATGACACATAGAGAAATGAATCACAAACCAAATCAACTAAAATAACATACAAAAATATAAAATAAAAAAACCATTTTCATAAAAAATCAAACTTTACACTATTAGTCCCTCTATGACACATAGAGAAATGAATCACAAACCAAATCAACTAAAATAACATACAAAAATATAAAATAAAAAAACCATTTTCATAAAAAATCAAACTTTACACTATTAGTCCCTCTATGACACATAGAGAAATGAATCACAAACCAAATCAACTAAAATAACATACAAAAATATAAAATAAAAAAACCATTTTCATAAAAAATCAAACTTTACACTATTAGTCCCTCTATGACACATAGAGAAATGAATCACAAACCAAATCAACTAAAATAACATACAAAAATATAAAATAAAAAAACCATTTTCATAAAAAATCAAACTTTACACTATTAGTCCCTCTATGACACATAGAGAAATGAATCACAAACCAAATCAACTAAAATAACATACAAAAATATAAAATAAAAAAACCATTTTCATAAAAAATCAAACTTTACACTATTAGTCCCTCTATGACACATAGAGAAATGAATCACAAACCAAATCAACTAAAATAACATACAAAAATATAAAATAAAAAAACCATTTTCATAAAAAATCAAACTTTACACTATTAGTCCCTCTATGACACATAGAGAAATGAATCACAAACCAAATCAACTAAAATAACATACAAAAATATAAAATAAAAAAACCATTTTCATAAAAAATCAAACTTTACACTATTAGTCCCTCTATGACACATAGAGAAATGAATCACAAACCAAATCAACTAAAATAACATACAAAAATATAAAATAAAAAAACCATTTTCATAAAAAATCAAACTTTACACTATTAGTCCCTCTATGACACATAGAGAAATGAATCACAAACCAAATCAACTAAAATAACATACAAAAATATAAAATAAAAAAACCATTTTCATAAAAAATCAAACTTTACACTATTAGTCCCTCTATGACACATAGAGAAATGAATCACAAACCAAATCAACTAAAATAACATACAAAAATATAAAATAAAAAAACCATTTTCATAAAAAATCAAACTTTACACTATTAGTCCCTCTATGACACATAGAGAAATGAATCACAAACCAAATCAACTAAAATAACATACAAAAATATAAAATAAAAAAACCATTTTCATAAAAAATCAAACTTTACACTATTAGTCCCTCTATGACACATAGAGAAATGAATCACAAACCAAATCAACTAAAATAACATACAAAAATATAAAATAAAAAAACCATTTACCACAAATCAATTAACCATAAAAAGAAGGGTCACTTTTGCAAATTTGTGTGACGAGGAAGATGTCTCAGTTGCCAAAGCACATTACTTTAGTCAAAGAAAGGGGGAAGTGATGGAAAAGAACCCAACTTCTATATCCAGTAACGCTGAATTCCATTGAACTATGTACATCAAGTTACATTTTGCTGGAAAAAACACAAAAATAACTCCAAATAATTGCAATTAATTTCAACAACCACATACAACAGGAAAATGTTATGTTCTTATTCTTAAATAACGAAGACAAACATAAATTTTACCCAAGTAGTCAAAACATATTATTAGCAACAATATAACTCAGAAACATATTCATTCCATAGTATCTGCATAAGATCAACAATTATGACTATCCATGACATAGGATTTTGGGTTTTAGTTTTAGGGTTTCGAGTTTAGGGTTTCTGATTTAGGTTTAAGGTTTTCTGGTTTTGGGTTTCAAGTTTAGAGTTTCGGGTTTAGGATTTCGGATTTAAGGTTTCAGGTTTAGGGTTTGAGGTAAGGTTGGGTTTTGGGTTTTGGGTTTTGGGTTTTGGGTTTTGGGTTTCGTGTTAAGGGTTTCGGGTTAAGTCTTCCAGGATTAGGGATTTAGGTTTAGGGTTTCAGGTTTAGGATTTTGGGATTCAAGTTTAGGGTTTCGGGTTTAGAGTTTTGGGTTTCAGATTTCGGATTTTGGGTTTTTGGTTCTAGGTATAGGGTTACTAGTTTTGGGTTTAGGGTTTAGGGTTGCATCATTACAATTTCAAGTTTCGGGTTTAGGGTTTCAGGTTAAGCGTTTTGGGTTTAGGGTTTCGGATTTAGGGTTTTGGGATTAGGGTTTTGGGTTTAGAGTTTCAGATTTAGGATTTCGGGATTACGGTTTCAGGTTTAGGGTTTCGGGTTTAGATTTTAGGGTTTAGGGTTTACGGTTTTGAATTTAGGGTTTTGTGATTAGGCTTTTGGGAATAGGGTTTCAGGTTTAGCATTTAAGATTTCGGGTTTAGAGTCTCGAGTGTAGGGTTTACGGTTTTTGGTTCTTTGTATAGGGTTTCTAGATTTGGGTTTAGGGTTTCATGATTAAAGTTTCGGGTTTATGGTTTCGGGTTTCGGGTTTAGGGTTTCAGGTTAAGCGTTTTGGGTTTAGAGTTTACGATTTCAGATTTAGGGATTTGGGATTATGGTTTCAGGTTTACTATTTAGGATTTCGGGTGTAGGGTTTAGGGTTTTGAGATTAGATTTTTGGGTTTGGGGTTTGGGGTTAAGTGTTTTGGGATTATGGTTTTAGGTTTAGAGTTTCTGGTTTATGGTTTTTGGGATTAAGGTTTCAGGTTTGAGGTTTCGAGTTAAGGGTTTCGGGTTTAGGGTTTGAGGTTTGGGGTTTAGGTTTTCGCGTTTCGGATTTTGGGTTCTAGGTATAGGGTTTCTAGTTTTGGGTTTAAGGTTTCATGAATAGAGTTTCAGGTTCAGGGTTTCAGGTTTCAGGTTAGGCGTTTGGGGTTTAGGGTTTCAAATTTAGGATTTCAGGTTAGGGTTTCGAATATAGATTTTTGGGTTTAGGATTTCAGGTTTAAGTTTCGAGTTTAGTGTTTTGGATTTAGGGTTTTGGGTTTAGGGTTTCGGGTTTAGGGTTCCAAGAATAAGGTTTCAGGTTTCAGGTTTCAGGTTTCGGATTTCGGTTTTAGAGTTTCGGGTTTAGGATTTTGGTTCTCGGGTTTAGGGTTTAGGATTTTGGGTTTATGGTTTTGGGTTTAGGGTTTCTGGATTTAGGTTTAAGGTTTCAGTTTTAGGGTTTTGGGATTAAGGTTTCTGATTTATGGTTTCGTGTTTAGGGTTTTGGGATTTGGGTTTCAGGTTTAGCATTTAGGATTTCGGGTTTAAGGTTTCGAGTTTAGATTTTTGGGTTTAGGGTTTAGGGTTCCAGATTTAGGGTTCTGAATAGTGTAAAGTTTGATTTTTTATGAAAATGGTTTTTTTATTTTATATTTTTGTATGTTATTTTAGTTGATTTGGTTTGTGATTCATTTCTCTATGTGTCATAGAGGGACTAATAGTGTAAAGTTTGATTTTTTATGAAAATGGTTTTTTTATTTTATATTTTTGTATGTTATTTTAGTTGATTTGGTTTGTGATTCATTTCTCTATGTGTCATAGAGGGACTAATAGTGTAAAGTTTGATTTTTTATGAAAATGGTTTTTTTATTTTATATTTTTGTATGTTATTTTAGTTGATTTGGTTTGTGATTCATTTCTCTATGTGTCATAGAGGGACTAATAGTGTAAAGTTTGATTTTTTATCTTGCTTTTTATGTTATGTTATCTCAATTTGATTAGTGAATTCTGTCAAAAAAAAGAAGTTTGATATGTAAGTGACTTTCAACCTTCTGATTATGAAGACCTCAATGACACATCAGGAGTTAAATCGGTGAGTGGAAAGAAGAAGTGCATGAAAAGCTAAATTCAATAAAAGGAAAAGTTGGAGATAAGAAAAAGGATTATGTAGGATGGGGTTCAAGAAGTCTCATTGATTTTCTTGAAGATATTAGTAGAGACACAACCAAAGAACTTTCGGAACACGATGTTGCTTCAATTATCATTGAGTACTGCAATAGTAACAAGCTATTTGACCCTTCGAAAGATCATATGTGATGAAAAGTTAAGGACTTTCCTGCTACTAGTTTAGTTTAGTCTTTGTGTTTCCTTCTACTCCAACTTATATATTAATAACTTGCAATCCATCCTTTTAAAGGGATCCCCGTTCAAAGGATCTTTTGAAAGTATTTAACATCGACGGTCAGCCAGAAAATCGAGCTGACATGTCTTCGGTCAGCAGGATCAAGCATTGGAAGACGAAATGAAGGTAAAGTTCGTTTCCAACTCAACAAAAGACGAGTCCCAAAGTTCGAATTTTCTGCAGAGGTCACATAATGCAATAATGGGAGCTGCGGATGGTGTCCGTCGAGTTGCAACCAAGGTAGCTGGGGCATTTGTTGAATATACTAAAACAACAGAAGCCCTTGGGCAAACAAGTGATGGGATGATTTGGATTGGATGTACAAATGGCTTACTTGTGCAGTGGGATGGAAGTGGAACCCGTTTGCAGGATTTTAATCGCCACCCTTGTGCCGTTCAATGCTTCTGCAATTTTGGAACACGGGTGTATGTATGTTATGTGAGTGGTATTATCCAAGTACTGGACTTAGAAGGCAAAATAATTGCAGGATGGGTTGCTCATAATAGTCTTGTGCTTAAATTGGCTGTTGGTAACGGTTATGTGTATAACTTTGCAACTCATGGCGGCATACGCGGATGGAATATTGCATCCCCATGCCCTGTTGACAACACCATAAGAACAGAGCTGGCCTCAAAGGAACTTATACAAGAAGACACAATATCAGAATTTTGATTGGCACATGGAATGTTGGTCAAGGTAGAGCTTTCCAAGATTCAATTTTGTCGTGGTTGGGGTCTGTTGTAACGCCCCGTTTTTCAAAGTGAGGGTGTATTTTTTTTTCAAAAAAAATTAAACTGAAACAGAGAAATAAACAAGAAAATGCCTTTGGATAAATAATTGAGTCATTATAATTTACAAGCAGCGGAAAAGTTTCTCCAAATATAAATCCAAAGAATTTACACAACAACAAATGGTACATGGGACCCATTCAAATAAGATGTCAAACTGACAATATTAGTATAAGTACAGTTTTCCAAATCAAAATACTCCAACCCAAAAAGTAGGACGTCTAGTCCCTATACATCAACCTAATCTGATCATCCTACTAACGTAGCTGCAGTCAAGCATTCCCATCTCCATTCTCGTCTGTAGGGTACGAACCGGTAGGATCGTCCTGACTCTCATCTGAGGGCAAAGCCCAGATTTCCACAATAATTGTAAAGGGTCACCAACCGAAATTAACAGATAACACATAACATTTAAGTTTTAAATGCACAAAATAACCTTTCAACTAAGCATGCACCTTAAAAGGATTTTCCATATGCTAAAAGTTCATATAATGCTTGCCAATTAACAATGAACTCAAAATGAAGTTCTCAAACCATCAAGTAATACATAACTGACCAAAGCATTGATAAATCAATTGAGCAATCGATTATCTAACTCAAAATAAGGACTTTTGCTGAGCCAATCGATTGCCAAATCGATTTGGTCAGTTCTGCTGAGTTTCTGCATGACCAAATCGATTTCTAAGTCGATTTTGTCAGTTCTGATGAGTCCCTGGGTTGCCAAATCGATTTCCAAATCGATTTTGGCAGTTTTGCTGAGTTCCTGCCTCTCTGCCAATCGATTTCCAAATCGATTTCTTAAAAGATTTTGAAAGACATATTTATACAATCGATTGGCAAATCGATTAGGTCAAAATGGTGAACTTCCTGCAACTCATCCAATCGATTGGGAAATCGATTTCCCTGATCGTTTTTCCAAAAATTCATGCATTAACTCAAGTCATTCCTAATCAAGTTCACAACCTAACACTTAGCAATTCCTACACGATTACCACGGCAATTGGGATCTCGATAACCATCATACTTACACACAACAATCAACACATAACACTTAGCATTTTCAACGCAATTACCACAACGACTCAAATTCAAATCACTCAATC
>NW_027339418.1:5629-6754 GCF_000331145.2 Cicer arietinum | reverse complement strand
CTCATTTACTGAAACGATTTTCAAAAACGATAGTTAAGTAACCGAGACATTAAGAGATTCCCCATTCTTAATTCTCATTTACTGAAACGATTTTCAAAAACGATAGTTAAGTAACCGAGACATTAAGAGATTCCCCATTCTTAATTCTCATTTACTGAAACGATTTTCAAAAACGATAGTTAAGTAACCGAGACATTAAGAGATTCCCCATTCTTAATTCTCATTTACTGAAACGATTTTCAAAAACGATAGTTAAGTAACCGAGACATTAAGAGATTCCCCATTCTTAACGCCCAATTAACTTAAACATTTTCCTCAAACGCACATTAAGTAAACCGAGGTATTAAAAGATTCCCCATTTTTAATACTCGTTTAACTCTAATGGTTTTCAAATTCCACAGAAAACAAACTCAAACATACTCTCACATTCAGTCCATAATTCACACCAAAACACATCAATCAACAAACATCAAGTATGAACACGCCAAATACGACGAATACGAATCAACACAACGACATTCAGATACATCAGATTTCATTTACTCCAAATCATACATAAAAGAGCTTAAATTCGTTTTCCACAAAACATTCATCAATATAACCAAAACCTAACTCTAAGGTTTTACCCATAACGCCTTAGATTCATTTTTCCCCAACTCAATACATTCAACCCCAACAAATTCCTTCCGACACAACCACAGATAAGTCCCTAATGCAAACTAGAAGTTTGGAAGGAGCCCTTACCTTAAAGTTAGCTCTAACGTACGATTACAGCACCGTGAGTAAACCCGGTAAATTTTCCGCTCGCAACGCCGCTTCCAAATTTGGTCCGCTAGCGCCGTAGCGTGGTAGTGAGCACCTTTCCCTTCTAGCTCTTCGCGAAACGAAGCTTAGATCTAGAAGAAACGGAGGGGTTTGTGTTTGAATCTCAAATACCGTTTTTCTTCGTTTTCGAAACAAAGAGGAAGAGTGGAGTCGAGAAATCCTTGTTCTAACACTCACCCAACCTTGGGTTACTAGTCTTGAAGAAAAGAAAGCGACGAAAATGAAAACGGGAGAAATGAGGGAAATTGGCCGCGGGTCAGAGGAAGAAGACGATGGAAATGGCGATTTTCTTTCCTTTCT
>NW_027339418.1:3382-4620 GCF_000331145.2 Cicer arietinum | reverse complement strand
GGAAACGCACGTTAAAGCTAACGTTGAGGTAAGGGCTCCTTCCAAACTTCTAGTTTGCATTAGGGACTTATCTGTGGTTGTGTGGGAAGGAATTTGTTAGGGTTTAATGTATCGAGTTGGGGAAAAACGAAACTAGTGCGTTATGGGTAAAACCTTAGAGTTAGGTTTTGTTTACAATGATGAATGTTTCGTGGTAAATGAATTTGAAGTTATCGTGTATGATTATGAGTAAATGAAATTTGATGTATCTGGGTGTTATGTTTGCTTTGATTTGTGTTCGTTGTATTGGGTGTGTCCATACTTGATGTTTGTTAATGGGTGTGGTTGTTGTGAATTATGGTTTGAATGTGAGAGTATGTTTGAGGAATCTTTTAATACCTCGGTTTACTTAATGTGCATTTGAGGAAAAGGTTTAAGTTAACTGGGCGTTGAGAATGGGGAATCTCTTAATGTCCCGGTTACTTAACGATCGTTTTTGAAAATCGTTCCGGTAAATGAGTGTTAAGAATGGGGAATCTCTTAATGTCTCGTTTACTGAATGTTTTGTGTGGAAATCGTTTAAGTCAAAAGTATATTAAGAATGGGGAATCTCTTGATATGTCTGTTTGCTTAACGTTTTGTTTTGAAAATCATTAAGATAAATCAGTATTAAGAATGGGGAATCTCTTAATGACTTATTTATTTAATGTCGTTTTGAAAACCGTGCAGACCCGTGATAGGTGGCACCTCGATAAACGGTACAGGCCCGTGATAGGCAGTACGTTTATGGTTTTCGCTTTTTGTAAATCGTGCAGACCCGTGATAGGTGGCACCTCGATAAACGGTACGGGCCCGTGATAGGCAGTACGTTTATGGTTTACGTTTTTTTTAATATCTGCATTTGCTTAACGTCTGTTGTGAATGAAGTCGGTATATGTCCATGCATTTTCATCCTTTTTGTAAATCGTGCAGACCCGTGATAGGTGGCACCTTGATAAATAGTACTTTGGCCTGTGATAGGCGGTACATTTACAATTTACGTTATTTTAGTAAGCCGTGCAGACCCGTGATAGGTGGCACCTCGATAAACGGTACGGGCCCGTGATAGGCAGTACGTTTATGGTTTTCGCTTTTTTGTAAATTGTGCAGACCCGTGATAGGTGGCACCTTGGAAAATAGTACTTTGGCCTGTGATAGGCGGTACATTTACAATTTACGTTATTTTAGTAAACCGTGCAGACCCGTGATAGGTGACACCT
>NW_027339418.1:0-1472 GCF_000331145.2 Cicer arietinum | reverse complement strand
ATCTTCCAGGGACTGATTCGTCCTTTCAGACTGTCCGTTCGTTTGTGGATGGTAAGCTGAACTCAATCGTAGCTTCGTTCCCAAAGCATCGTGTAATGCTCCCCAAAAATGTGTTGTGAACTACGGATCACGGTCTGATACAATACTCGATGGTACCCCGTGTAACCTCACAATTTCAGCAATGTAGATCTCCGTTAGCTGATCTACCTTATAGGTGGTCCTTACCGGCAAAAAGTGAGCAGATTTAGTCAGTCGGTCCACTATCACCCATATAGAATCATTCTTCTTCCTTGTATTTGGCAATCCGGTTATAAAATCCATGGAAATGTTGTCCCACTTCCATTCAGGTATATCTAAAGGTTGCAACATCCCAGCAGGTCGCTGATGTTCCACCTTCGCTTTCTGACAAGTTAGACAAATGGATACATATTTCGCCACATGTTTCTTCATTCCTGGCCACCAATAATTCTGCCTCAAATCCTGATACATATTCCTCTTCTCTTGAATTAAGACGTCATCTTGAGAATTTGCAATGTCCTCAAGTAGTCCACTCGAGATCTTAATCATTCCGAATTTCAAAATTCCCGGTGCAAACACTAGGTTCAAGTGCAGGTCTCTAAAAGCTTCCCACAACTCTTGTTGGCTAGCCATAATTATTGAAGACACCGATACACTTCTTCTGCTCAACACATCAGCCACTACATTGACCTTCCCAGGGTGGTACTGCAGTGTGAAATCAAAGTCCTTGAGAGTCTCCATCCATCGTCTCTTGCTCATGTTCAACTCCTTCTGATCAAACAAATATTTCAAGCTTTTATGGTCACTGAACATGGTGAACGTGCACCCATATAAATGGTGCCTCCAGATCTTTAATGCAAAAACAACCGCGGCAAGCTCCAAATCATGAGTAGGATAGTTTCTCTCATGAATCTTCAATTGTCTTGAGGCATAAGCCACAGCCTTCTTGTGTTGCATCAGAACACATCCCAACCCTTGGTGAGATGCATCACCGTAAACTTCATAGGGTTCTTCTGATTGCGGTAATACCAATACAGGTGAGGTCGTCAACTTTCTCTTTAGTAACTGGAAATTTTCCTCACACTTCTCTGTCCATGCGAACGGTTGATCCTTTCTAGTGAGTTGTGTCAGTGGAGTCACAATCTTAGCAAAACCTTCGATAAACCTCCTGTAGTACCCTGCCAGTCCTACAAAACTCCGTATGTCAGTGACAGTCTGAGGCTGTTTCCAAGCAAGAACCGCCTCAATCTTAGCCGGATCTACAGCGATTCCTTCCTTGGTGATCACATGCCCCAAGAAATTCACTTTCTCTAGCCAAAATTCACACTTCGACAGATTGGCATACAATCGCTTCTCGCGTAAAATCTCAAGAACTTGTCGCAAATGTTCTCCATGCTCTTCTTCAGTCCTTGAATAAATCAATATATCATCAATGAACACCACAACGAATTTAT
>NW_027339417.1:121195-122694 GCF_000331145.2 Cicer arietinum | reverse complement strand
TATTTATTTATTTATTCATTTACTCATTTATTTATTATTTATTTCGTTATTTATTTATTTATTCATAGTAAGTAATTTATTTGTATTTGGTGGTTGTGTGGCTATAATTATTTTGCGGACTATTAGAGACGACGACCGACAAAGAGACGACCCGTTAGCAGATCAGATTCGTTGGACGAAATCTTCAGTCGAGGTAAGGGGTGAGATGAGGTTCGATATTATGAGTATAAAATAACGTGAGATGAACGGGAATGTCGAAATTCCCAGATGTTCATTCGGGGCTTACTACGTACAGTTGAGCCCTATTGAGTAATAATAATTAATTAATAAGATGTGGATGGTAATAGTGAGGACTAAAATATAATTTAGCAACTTGTAGAATTGTCGTGAATTTATTTATATTAAGATTGCATGTTGTCTGATTTTATGTTACTGTGTGAATGATATGTACTGGAGTGTTCTTGCTGCTTGAATGAAATTGTGATATCACTTGAATATGCCACCTGTTTGATCTGTTATTTGTGATTGATAAGACTGAATGATGCATTGTGAGTAGCGTAAACCAAATATTGTGATTTTATTGTGATTGACTGATAAAGATATACAATGATGAATATCGTGAAGTCAAATTAAAACTTAGTGAGTAGTGATGATCGAGTAAGCCTGCGATGATCGAGTAAGTCTGAGATATGTGTTGTAGATTTTGGAGTTAGGATTATTTTGTCATCATATAGGGAGGGTCTGACAAACCTAGTGATTCGGGGAAGTACAACTGAATGAGCCTGATCGTGGAGGGCTACAGTCGAACTGTAAGGTAAGACTGATAGACCTTGGGGGTACACCTAGTGGGGAATTCCTAAGTGGATTAGTGGGTTATTCCCTAAGGCCGGGAACTACCGTGCAACACAAGAGTACCCCGACCGTCGCGTATATGTGTCTCGGGTTGAGTTGAGGGGATCTATGAGGACTTGGCCATTCATGAATTGTCCGTCCACTCTTGTAGTGGCATAGTATCAGGCCTCCTAACCAAGTACTTCAGAGTAGAATGGTACCAAATGATGAAGTATAGAGTATAGGACATGCATAACATTCCATCATGGTGATTATCTTATTGTGAATGAATTTGATAAATCGTTGATATTATACACTTGACTGTTTTGAGATTGTGATAATTTGATTGTTTGCGTGTTACCGTCGTGTATTTTATGCTGTTACATAATTTCGATACTCACCCCTCGTTGTTTGTGTTTGGCGTTTGCGACGGACGCAGACGAGTTGTAAGTTGCAGGTGATGACTAATACCATCAGGAGAGGCGGAAGCCACCATGCCTTGGAGACCTTCATTATTATGCATTGTGTTGATGTTATTTTGAGTATTTTATTTTGGGAATTCCCGCTCTGATAGTGACATCGGGTTGGGACTATATTTGCACTGAATTTAAAACATGAGTATGTGTACTTCAAAAAGAATTCTGTTGTTTGATACTATGATTTCGAAT
>NW_027339417.1:107550-116456 GCF_000331145.2 Cicer arietinum | reverse complement strand
TTTTATTAATTATTTATTCATTTATTTATAGTAAGTAATTCATTTGTATTTTGTGGTTGTGTGGTTATGATTCCCTCGCGGACTATTAGAGACGACGACCGATAAAGAAACGACTCGTTAGCAGATCAGACTCATTGGACGGAATCTTCAGCTGAGGTAATGGGTGGGATGAGGTTCGATCTTATGAGTATAAAATAACGTGAGATGAACGGGAATGCTGAAATTCCCAAATGTTCATTCGGGGCTTACTACGTACAGTTGAGCCCTATTGAGTAATAATAATTAATTAATAAGATGTGGATGGTAATAGTGAGGACTAAAATATAATTTAGCAACTTGTAGAATTGTCGTGAATTTATTTATATTAAGATTGCATGTTGTCTGATTTTATGAAATCTTCTGTTGATTGTTAATGTATGAATGATTTGAACTTGAATGTTTTGTTACTTGATTGAATTTATGATATTACTAGAATGTATCACCGATTGAATTCCTTATTATGTGATTGATGAAATTGGATTGTGTATTGTGAGTAGTGTAAACCAAATATTGTGATTTTATTGTGATTGACTGATAAAGATATATGATGACGAATATCGTGAAGTCAAACTGAAACTTAGTGAGTAGTGATGATCGAGTAAGTCTGAGATATGTGTTGTAGATTTGGAGTTAGGATTGTTTTGTCATCATATAGGGAGGGTCTGACAAACCTAGTGATTCGGGGAAGTACAACTGAATGAGCCTGATCGTGGAGGGCTACAGTCGAACTGTAAGGTAAGACTGATAGACCTTGGGGGTACACCTAGTGGGGAATTCCTAAGTGGATTAGTGGGTTATTCCCTAAGGCCGGGAACTACCGTGCAACACAAGAGTACCCCGACCGTCGCGTATATGTGTCTCGGGTTGAGTTGAGGGGATCTATGAGGACTTGGCCATTCATGAATTGTCCGTCCACTCTTGTAGTGGCATAGTATCAGGCCTCCTAACCAAGTACTTCAGAGTAGAATGGTACCAAATGATGAAGTAGAGTATAGGACATGCATAGCATTCCATCATGGTGATTATCTTATTGTGAACGAATTTGATAAATCGTTGATATTATACACTTGACTGTTTTCGAGATTGTGATAATGTGATTGGTTGCGTGTTACCGTCGTGTATTTTATGCTGTTACATAATTTCGATACTCACCCCTCGTTGTTTGTGTTTGGCGTTTGCGACGGACGCAGACGAGTTGTAAGTTGCAGGTGATGACTAATACCATCAGGAGATGCGGAAGCCACCATGCCTTGGAGTCCTTCATTATTATGCATTGTGTTGATGTTATTTTGAGTATTTTATTTTGGGAATTCCCGCTCTGATAGTGACATCGGGTTGGGACTATATTTGCACTGAATTTAAAACATGAGTATGTGTACTTCAAAAAGAATTCTGTTGTTTGATACTATGATTTCGAATTCATTATGTTTGATGGAAATTTTGGATTTATGTGACATGCTTATGATTATGTGATACTCTTTACCTTAATAAAAAAAAAATTTATTTGGGGTTTAAGGTGTCACATATGCACTTCTAGGACGAACTACTTTGATTGAGAATCAAAATGGACTAGAATAAACCCAATAAATACCAAAATGACCTAAAATATTAATTCGTTGAGAATTTTTCACTAATCGGACCAAGTACATTCATTAAGAACCACAATGGATTAGAATAAACATAGTAAAGATCAAAATGACCTAAAACATTTATCCATTGAGACTTTTGCACTAATTGTACCAATTACATTGATTATGAACCAAAACATACTACAACAGACCTAGTAAAGACCAAAATGGCCTAAATATTTATCCATTGACATTTATGCATATATTGTATAAAGTACATTATTTAAGAACCAAAATGGACTGAAATAAACTCAGTGAAGACCAAAATGACATATAATCTTACTCCAATGACACTTATGGATTTATTGAATGAACTACTTTAATTGACAACCAAAATGGACAAGTAATAACCATGTAAATACCAAAATGACCAAAAATCTTAATCTATTGTGACTTCTGTACTAATTGGACAAAGTGCATTCTTAAGAACAACAATTGATTAGAATAAACTTAATAAAGACCAAATTTTCTTAAAATGTTTATCCATTGAGACTTATGGGCTTATTGGTCGAACTACATTGATTAAGAACCACAATGGACTAGAATAAACCAAGTAAAGACCAAAATGACCTAAAATATTATTCTATTGGGACTTTGTAGTAATTGAGAACAAAAAATGAACTTCAATAGAAAAAGTAAAGACCTAGATGACCTAACATGTTAATCCGTTAAGACTTTTGCACTTATTAGACTAACAAAATTGATTAAGCACCAAAATCGACTAGAATAAACCAAGTAAAGAAAAAAATGACCTAAAATGTTAATTCATTGAGACTTTTGCACATATTGGATTAACTGCATTTAGTATGAACCATAATGGATTAGAATAAACCTAGCTTGGATAAAAAGAACCTAAAATATTAATCCATTGAGACTTTTGCAATTAGTGGACAAACTACATTGATTAAGAAACAAAATGAAGAAGAATAGACATAGTAAAAGCCAACATGACCTAAAATAATTATCCATTTAGACTTATGCTTTTATAGCCTAAACTACATTGATAAAGAATTAAAAAGGAGTAGAAGAAACCAAATAAAGACAAAAATGATCTAAAATATTAATTCATTGAAACTATGGCACTAATCGGACCAACTGCATTTAGTAAGAACCTTAATGGATTAGAATAAACCTATTATGGACAAAAAGACCTAAATATTAATCCATTGACACTTATGCACTTATAGGATGAGCTACATTGATTAAGAACCAAAATGGAGTGGAATATACCAAAATGGACTACAATAGACATATAAAAGACCAAAATGACATAAAATATTTACTCATTTAGAGTTATGCACTTATAGGACGAAGTACATTGTTTAAGAACCAAAATGGACTCAAATAACCTAAATAAAGACCAAAATGACCTAAAATATTAATCCATTAACACTTATGCCTTTATTGGACAAAGTACATTGATTGAGAACCTAAATGGACGAGAATAAACCAAGTAAAGACCATAGTGACCTAAAATCTTAATCAATTGACACTAATTAACTTATTGGAGGAATTAAATTCATTTAGAACCAAAATGAACAACAAATAACCAGGTACAGACAAAATAACCTGAAATATTAATCCATTTAGACTTTTGCACTAATTGGACCAAAATGGACAACAATTGACCTTGTAAAGATCAACATGTTTATCCAATGAGACTTGTGTAGTTATTGAACGAAGTACGTTGTTTAAGAACCAAATTCGCCTCAAATAATCTAAGTAAAGACCAAAATGACCTAAAATGTTAATCCATAAACACTTATGCACTTTTTTGACGAACTACATTATTTGCGAACCTAAATGGACTATAATAAACCAAGTAAAGACCCAAATGACCTAAAATCTTAATTTGTTGACACTAATGCCCTTATTGGACAAACTAAATTGATTAATTACCAAAATGGAGAATAAATAACCAAGTATAGACCAAAATGACCTAAACAATTAATCCATTTAGACTTTTGCACTAATTGGACCAAGTGCATTTATTTAGAAACACAATGGATTAGAATAAACATAGTAAAGACCAAAATGACCGAAAATATTTATCCATTGAGACTTTTGAACTAATAGGACCAATTGCATTCATTAAGAACCAAAATGGACTACAATAAACCTAGTAAATACCAAAATGACCTATAATTTTTATGCATTGAGACTTATAATGAACGAAGTACATTGTTTAAGAACCAAAATGGACTGAAATAAACAAAGTAAAGACCCAAATGACCTAAAATCTTAATCTATTCACACTTATGCACTTATTGGAAGAACTACATTGATAGAGAACCAAAATAAAGAAGAAATAATCAAGTTAAGAACAAAATGACATAAAATCTTAATCCATTGAAACTTTTACAGTAATTGGACCTGTAAGACCCTTTATTTTTTAAACTCTAATTTATGCAATTTTAGAGTATTTTGTATTGAATTTCGAAGGCTTTTTAGCTAAATTTATTGGTATTTTGTGAGTTTAATGCCAAAAATATCTTTTCGGAGCTCCGATTAAAATTATTCATTGAAGAATAATTTTGTTTAACTGCAGAGAATCTTTTGTCAGATGATTATTTTTTTAGATGCATCGTTTTTTTGGAAAAATTCATCTACCCATTGAGTTACGGCGAGAGTTTATATTTTTCTTAAAAAGTGGTTTGAGAAATGATGTGTGGTGATGGATGAAATGATGATTTTTATAAAATATCTAGATTTTTATTTAGATATTTGCTATATATATATATACTAAAGAAAGAAAAGAGAGGGTAAAAGTAAAAACGCTTTCCCTGCTTCCCGTCGCCCTCCATTTTCCTCTTTCTTCCTTCTCTGTTACCAAACCAAGTTTTGGTTTATTTCAAAAACATCAAACACAAACCTTCCTTTCTCTTCTAGATCTAATCTCCCTTTTGAGAAGTGACAGAAGGGAAAGTTGCTCCTTGCCACGCTGTGGTGCTAGTGAGTTAGTTTTCGAAGCGACGGCTCGAGCAGAAATTTTATCATAGTTAATCGCGGTGCCGTAATCGGTTGTTGAAGATACAACGGAAGTAAGGGCACCTTCAAAACTTTTAGTTTGCATTTATGACCTTATAAGTGAATTTGTGGAAAATAAATTTGATGTGTTTTAGGTGTAGATTTGTGGAAAATGAATTTAATGCGTTTTATGGGCGAAATTGTGGAATTTGAATTTGATGTATTTGAGGTGTGGTTTGTGGTGACTCATGTTTGGGGTCATTGATGTGTTCATAATTAATATTAGGTATTTTTGAGATGTATTATATGTGTGGATTTTGTGGAAAAATGAATTGATATGATTTGGTGTGAATTGTGGATTGAATTTGAAAATATGTTTGAGTATGCTATGTGGTGAATTTGGAAAATCATTAGTGATAAATGAGTATTAAAAACGAGGAATATTTTAATATATGCATTTATTTAATGATTGTTGTGGAAAGAGTCAGAGTAAGCTCATGCATTTTATAGTACATGGTGACCGCGATGGGGCCATGGTGATAGTGGTGACTGTGATGGGCCACAAGATGATGCCATGTGATATGTTGGTTCATCTTATCTTTGTGGGGATTTTTGGGTAGACTGCACATTTTTGTAAATCTGTTGACCCGTGATAGGTGGCACCTCGGTAAATAGTACTGGTATGTGATAGGCGGTACATTTACGATTTACTCTTTTTAGTAAATCATGCTGACCTGTGATAGGTGACACCTCAGTAAATAGTACTAGTCTGTGATAGGTGGTATTTTTATGATTTACGCTTTTTAGTAAATCATGTGACACGTGATACCTCGTTAATTAGTACTGGTCTGTGATAGGCGGTACAATTATGATTTACGTCCCTTCAAGGAGGGTTTTGGTTGGAATTCTGGAATCATGCATTTTGGCATATACGCATTTCATTAGGGTGCTTAGCACGCGAGTCATGTTTGATATACTGTGATGATTGTATATACATACTCGGTTGTTGTTTGTGATTGTGCCGTAATTGATGAGTTGGATTGATTGACTTTGTGTGGTAAGTGTGGAATGATTTTTAAAAGTTTTCCAGACTGAAATCTGCAAATTTTAGCAGTTGTATTCGGCTACAAGCAATGAGTATTCGGATACATATGTGAGACGTTCAGTTTTAGTGAAATTTCAGCCTTGTATTTGAATACAAGATGTTTTATCCGAATACAAATATTCAATTTTTTCCACTGACTTAGCACTTGTATTCGGCTACGAGGATGCTTTAGTCGAGTACATTGAGTTGATTTTGCTACTGACTTTTTAATTAGCACTGTATTCGAATACAAGCATGCTGTATTCGAATACGACAGTGAAGTTTTGTTAAAAACTTCAATTTTCAACTTGTTTATGCATGTTTGACATATGTAAACCCTTTCAAGGTGTATGCTAAGTTGAAAAGTTATTTTGTGCATTTAAAATTTTAATGTTATATGATATTTGTTAATTTTGGTTGGTGACCTTTATAATTATTGTGGAAATCTGGGCTTTGCCCTCACATGATGTCCAGGATCATCCTACCGGTAAGTACCCTGGAGATGGAAAGGTAGTTAGGTATACCTGACCGAAGCTGTGCCAGGAGGATCTTGCTGGGCGCGTAGAGATTACCCGAGTTGTATAATTTTTGTTGCATGATCAAATTAGATGGTTGTATAAGGGCTAGATGTCTTTCTTTTTTGGTTGCATTTATTTCAATTTTGAAGACTGTACTTATACCTTATATTGTGAGCTTGACATTTATTTTGATGGGTCCATGTTTCATTTTTTGATGTGACGTGGGGAAAGTTGAGATTCTTGGGGCAGTGTGTTTATGCAGGTGTCTGCCGAGAATACCCAAGCAGAATGAGCTATTTCTGGTAATAGATTGTAGGTCAACTTGTAGGTTGGGAGTCGTTATCTAATCATGCGTTAGGTTATGTTTTCTGAGGTATCGAATTCGGTGTAGTTGTTATGTGTTGATATAGTTGGAAGTTTTTTTTTTGGAATTCTCCTAAGTGGTGTTAAGATTCTTCTTGATGTTGGTTTTGAAGGAAACAATGCCACCAAGAAGGAACGACGCTTCCAGAGTGAATGTCAATAGGGATAACCAAATGGTGGAAGCTATGAATAACATGGCAACTTTTGTTGTTGTCCAAACTGCTGCAAAGAATCTACGGGATCTAGAAAAAAGGGAAAGAGAGATCCGTGTTGTTGAGTCAAGATGATTGGAAGATTTTCGCCGTTACAATCCTCCAAAGGATAAGGGTGATGAGAATTGAGAGAAAGCGGATAAGTGAATCCAAGAAGTGGAAAAGATCTTTGAGATGATTAACTGTCAGGCAGGAGTGAAGGTCAACTATGCCCCTTAGTTGCTATTAGGGGATGTTGAGTATTGGTAGAAGAGTGCAAGGTTGTTAATGGGACCAGCTCACGAATAGTTGAACTGGGAATCATTCAAAAGGAAGTTTTTAGACAAATACTTCCTGATGAGTACTAGGACTAAACTGGGTGATGATTTTCTAAAACATCATCAAGGGAATATGATTGTGGGCGAATATGCCGCTAAGTTTAAATCGTTGTCGAGGCATTTCATGATTTTCTGTGAAGAGGTTGTTGAATCATTCATGTGCCATTGTTTCCAAGCTGGATTGAAGTATGAGATTGAAGACTTTGTCTTACCCTTGGGAATTCAACATTTACAAGTTCTGGTGGAAAAATATAGAGAAGTTGAGGATATGAAGAATAAGAGGGCTAGCCAAGGAGGGAATTTTAATTCAAGAGGGCCTAGTCGGGTGAGTTATAAGAACAACAAGGGAAAACAAGTTGCTAAACCTTATAATCGGCCATAGAATAACAATAGGGGGTAGAATCTCCTGGGGAACCAGAGTTTTGGAAGACAATTGGGACCATTCGATGTTTCCGATGTGGGGGAGAGGGACATTATGCTCGTGCTTGTACCTCTAATATTCCCACTTTCTACAATTGTCATAAGCCATGGCACATGGCAAGGGATTGCAAATCTTCAAAGGTGGAACCAATTGTGAATGTAGCTAGGGCTACTCGTCCTACTACTAGATGACGCGTTTATTATGTGAGTGATGAAGCTGGAAATCCATCTATCAATCTGATTCAACGTGACTGTAAGATTACAAGTAACACTCTAACTGCACTTTTTGATTCTGGGGCAACCCATTCCTTTATTGCTATGGATTGTGTAAATCGTTTGAAGTTATCTATGTCTGCTTTGCCTTTTGATTTGGTTGTTTCTATGCATGCTAAGACTTTGACAGTAAATTATGCATGTTTACAAACTCGAAGTGCTCGCAAACTGGTTCTTTTCCAGAACCATGAGTTGTTAAGTATCTAGCTGCTAACAAACTCGAAGTGTCACTAAGAGAAGGAACTCATGAGTTTTTTCTTTTTTTGGCAAATGTAGAGGCAAAGATAAATGTGAACATAGAGGATGTGATGCTTGTCAATGAGTACCCAGACGTATTTCCAACAGAAATTCCAGGATTGCCATCGGTAAGAGAAGTAGAATTTTTCAATGATTTGCACCTAGGAATCGGACCAATTTCAATTGCGCCGTATCAAATGTCGCGTAACACCCCGATTTTCAAAGCGAGGGTGTATTTTTTTTTTCAAAAGAAATTAAAATAAAACAGAGAAATAAATGAGGTAATAACTTTGGATAAATAATTGAGTCATTATAATTTACAGCAGCGGAAAAATTTCTCAAAATATGAATCCAAAATATTTACACATCAAAAAGTGGTACATGTAACCCACCGAAAATAACATGTCAAGCTGACAATATTAGTAAAGGTACAGTTTTCCAGTTCAAAATAACATAATCCAGAAAAAGACATAAGTTCCCTCTATGTCATCCTAATCTGATCATTCTTCAAAAAAAACTATAGCTATACACCCTAAGTGATCTCCACGCGCCCCGTGAGATCCTCCTAACATAGCTTCAGTCAAGCATTCCCATCTACATTCCCATCCTTAGGGTACGAACCGGTAGGATCGTCCTGGCTCTCATCTAAGGGCAAAGCCCAGATTTCCACAGTAGTTGTAAAGGGTCACCAACCGAAATTAACAATTAACACATAACATTTAAGTTTCTAAATGCACAAAATAACCTTTCAACTTAGCATGCACCTTAAAAGGATTTTCCATATGCTAAAAGTTCATATAATGCTTGCCAATTAAAAATGAAATCAAAATGAAGTTCTCAAATCATCA
>NW_027339417.1:103667-106309 GCF_000331145.2 Cicer arietinum | reverse complement strand
AACATTAAGTAAACAAGACATTAAGAGATTCCCCATTCTTAATACTCGTTTAACTCTAATGGTTTTCAAATTCCACACAGAACATACTCAAACATATTCACAAATTCAATCCACAATTCACACCAAAACACATCAATTCATTTAACCACAAAAACCAACCATACACATATCAAATTTCATAAGCATTGATTATTAACACGTCAAATACGAAGAACACAATCATCACAACATACCCCTCAAACACACCAAATCTCATTTCCTCAAAATCATACGATAACATTAAGCAAACAAGACATTAAGAGATTCCCCATTCTTAATACTCATTTAACTTAAAAGATTTTTCAAAACAAACATTAAGTAAACAGAAATATTAAGAGATTCCCCATTCTTAATACTCTTTTAACTTAAATGATTTTCCAAAACAAACATTAAGTAAACAAGACATTAAGAGATTCCCCATTCTTAATACTCGTTTAACTTAAACGATTTTCAAATTCCACACAAAACAAACTCAAACCTATTATCAGATCCAATCCACAACTCACACCAAAACACATCAATTCATTTCTCCACAGAATCCAACCATATACACAACAAATTTCATCAGTATTAATTAAGAACACGTCAAATATGACGAACACAAATCAACATAATCCACCACTCAAACACAACAAGTTTCATTTACTCGAAATCATACATAAATGAGTTTAAATTCATTTTCCACGAAACATTCATCATTATAACCAAAACCTAACTCTAAGATTTTACCCATAAAGCCTTAGATTCATTTTCTCCCAAATCAACCCTTTAACCCTAACCAAAAACCTTTCCACACAACCACAGATAAGTCCCTAAATGCAAACTAGAAGTTTGGACGGTGCCCTTACCTTAACGATTGCTTTAACGTGCGTTTCCGGTACCGCGAGCAAATCCGGTAAAATCTCCGCTCGCGACGTCGCTTTCAAAGTTAGTTCGCTAGCACCGTAGTGTGGTGGTGAGCAACTTTCCCTTCTATCCCTTCGCGAAATGAAGCTTAGATCTAGATGAAACGGGAAGGTTTGTGTTTGACGGTTTTAAAATCCCTAACGCCGTTTTTCTTCGTTTTCGAATCAACGAGGAAGAGTGAAGTTAAGAAATCCTTCTCCTATCACCCACCAAGCCTTGGGTTTCTAATCTTGAAGAAAGGAAGCAAAGAAAACGAAAAATGGAGGAAGGAGGGAGAAGGGGGTCGCGCGTGAGGTAACGGAGGAAGGAGATGGAATTTTGCTTTTTCTTTCCTTTCTCTTTCTTTCCTTTCTTTATCCTTTCTTCCTTTTTCCTTCTTACCTTTTTATATCCTTTTCTTTTCTTTTCCTTTTCTTTCCAAACAAATAGGTATATATATATATATATATGTATTTATATATATTAATTGCTTTTAACAAATATCTCCAAATATCTAGATATTTATTAAAATTACCATTTCACCCATAACGCATTAAATTCTTCGTAAAAGATTCACCGCAGTTAATTTAATTTATTCATCGACGAGTAATTCTAATTGGCATCAAAATATCTTTTTGATCATATAAACTCCAAAATATTAATACTTTGGCTAAAAAGCCACCGAGCCAAAATCCAAATTACGCAAAAATACATAAAGTGTACTTTAAAATTATGGGTCTTACAATCGCCATTGGAATCAAATGAGCTCAAAGGCCAAATTGAAGATTTGTTGGAGAAGAAATTTATTAGGCCAAGTGTATCACCATGGGGAGCTCCGGTGTTGCTAGTTAAGAAGAAGGATGGAAGCTCGCGCTTATGATTGGATTATCGATAACTTAGTAAGGCAACTATTAAGAATTGTTATCCTTTGCCACGATATTTTCAAAGATTGACTTGAAGTCAGGTTACCATCAGATTCAGGTAAGGGAAGGAGATATTAAAAAAACTGCTTTCAGAACTTGTTATGGACATTATGAATATCTTGTTATGCCGTTTGGAGTTACCAATGCACCAACAATTTTTATGGACTACATGATCAAAATCTTTAATCCATTTCTAGATAAATTTGTTGTGGTGTTCATTGATGATATATTAATTTATTCCAGGACTGAGGAGGAACATGGAGTGGAGAACATTTGCGCCAAGTTCTTGAAATTTTTTCGCGAGAAGCAAATGTATGCCAATCTATCGAAGTGTGAGTTTTGGGTAGAAGAAGTGAATTTGATAGGACATATGATAACTAAGGACGAAATCATTGTAGATCCAACTAAGATTGAGACGGTTCTTGCTTGGAAACAGCCTCAGACTGTCACTGACATACGAAGTTTCGTAGGACTGGCAGGGTACTACAAGAGGTTTATTGAAGGTTTTGCTAAGATTGTAGCTTCATTGATGTAAGACCCATAATTTTAAAGTATACTTTATGAATTTTAGTGTATTTTGGTATTGAACTCGGAGGCTTTTTAGCTAAAGTTATTTATATTTTGGAGTTTATATGACCAAAGAGATATTTTGATGCCGGTTAGAATTACTCGTCGACGAATAAATTAAATTAACTGCGGTGAATCTTTTATGAAGAATTTAATGTGTTCCGGGAGAAATGGTAATTTTAATAAATATCTAGATATTTGTTAAGTTATAATTAATATATATATATA
>NW_027339417.1:102537-103538 GCF_000331145.2 Cicer arietinum | reverse complement strand
TTTTCTTTGCTTCCTTTAAGTTTGAGAATTGAAACCCAAGGCTAGTGGGTGAGAAAGATCAAGTCTCCAACTCCTTCCTCCTTCTCGGATTCGAAAACGGAGTTAGGGATTTCAAAACCGTCAAACACAAACCTCCCCGATTCATCTAGATCTAAGCTTCGTTTCACAAAGAGATAGAAGGGAAAGTCGCTCACTACCACACTACGGTGCTAAGGAACCAACTTGGAGGCGACGTTGCGAGCGGAGATTTTTACCGGATTTACTCGCGGTACCGTGTTCGCACGTTAAAGCTAACGTTAAGGTAAGAGCTCCTTCCAAACTTTTAGTTTGCATTTAGGGACTTATCTGTGATTGTGTGGAAAAGAGTTTTGTTAGGGTTAGAGTGTTGATTTGGGGGAAAATGAATCTAAGGCTTTATGGGTAAAATCTTAGAGTTAGGTTTTGGTTATATTGATGAATGTTTCGTGGAAAATGAATTTAAACTCATTAATGTATGATTTTGAGTAAATGAAATTGTTGTGTTTGAGTGGTGGATTGTGTTGATTTGTGTTCGTCGTATTTGACATGTTCTTAATTAATACTGATGAAATTTGTTGTGTGTATGGTTGGATTCTGTGGAGAAATGAATTGATGTGTTTTGGTATGAGTTGTGGATTGGATCTGATAATAGGTTTGAGTTGTTTTGTGTGCAATTTGAAAACCATTAGAGTTAAACAAGTATTAAGAATCGAGAATCTCTTAATGTCTACGTTTACTTAATGTTGGCGTGAAAACCATTAGAGTTAAACGAGTATTAAAAATGGGGAATCTTTTAATATCTCGGTTTACTTAATGTGTGTTCGAGAAAATCGTTTAAGTTAAATGAGTATTAAGAATGGGGAGTCTCTTAATGTCTTGTTTACTTAATGTTTGTTTTGAAAAATCGTTTAAGTTAAAGGAGTATTAAGAATGGGGAATCTCTTAATGTCTTGTTTACTTAATGTGTGTTTGTGAAAATCGTT
>NW_027339417.1:99340-102037 GCF_000331145.2 Cicer arietinum | reverse complement strand
TTCACAACTTGGATTATTAAGTATGAATCTCATAACGAGTGTAGGAGTGAGACCATGTATTTATTTGATAAATGACAAAATCTCCTGGTGGTTTAGGAGATAGTAAGTATGGATAGTGATATTGGATGAAACTATAGACACGTAAGTGTGAATTTTGAGCGATGTTCGGCAAAACATAATGAGTTAGGCCTTGATGTATTGAACTCTATGTTACCATTAAGTGGAATTTGAAGTATCGAGTACGAGAATACTTCGAGATGGCGGTAATATAAGTTTTGAGAGTCTATTAAAGGATGGGAATTACTAAGAGGATGTTAATATTTTGATAGGTCAGAAGGATTATTCGAGATTTGATTTGGGACCCTAAGATGGTTGATTTTTTTTAGTTGATGATTTAAAATCCGCAAGGTTGGATGAAGGACCAATTGATGCTTAAAACTTTCATAATCGAAGGAGTTGAGGCGGGCAAGTGATAAATAATTCATGTTAAGAATGGGAGTGTTTGGAGATTTTGAGGATCAAATTTTAGAATCTTATTCAATGATAGAAAGTTAAAAAGAAGAAATGTAACAACTGATTTATGGTTTAGTTGTTGGTCTTGGGAAGTCAAGCGTGAAGATTTGAAATGATCATTTCAATAACTGGATGAACGAAGAAAGGTATGTGGGTTTTTGAGATATTGTACTGCAAAATTTATGAGGATGAAGTTATAGATAATTATTTCTTAGGAAATGCTTATGAGGAACGTTTGAGAAATAATTCTTTAGGACGTTCGATTGTTAGGATTCTTTCAGTTTGTATCTCGGTGAAGGTTGAGAAGGAATAAGAATCCAGCGAGTGAACCAAATATTGGAAGAGGTACCAAGAAATTTGTGGAGCAGCACATAGAGACGTAGCTTATAACAATTAAAGATTAATGAAAGGAATTATCTCACCTATAACTCAGACATTATTATTATAAAGGTATGCCAATGATATAAAGACATTACTTGAGTGCATGTCATGGGGATTGTTATTGTGTTCGTCAATCAAAGGAAGTTTGTGTGTCCCAAGTGGTATAGTCTTTGGCTTGTTTTCGAAAATATTTGAGGTAGTTTTGATCACCAAGCATATGTGGGGATGGAATTATTAAATTTATAACAGGAATAACATACCGATAAGAACACTATAGTTTGACGTAGTTGTACAACTTAAGAAAAATCGAGGATTTGTGGACAAGGGAGAAATTTAGGAGTTCTCGGATGTAGTGATTGTTCTCTGCTCAGTGTGTAGGGGTCATTCTAAGTGTTTCAGTTTGGTACCAAATGGATGTTTCGTACCAAGTAGATGTCAATGAGACTACGTGACATAGGTATGAGATATTTTACTTCGTCGAAAGGATCAAAGTTATAGGAAAATAAGGAAATTCAATGGACTTTGAGAAGATTGTTGACTGCTTTTGTAAGTTGCAAGGAGCGCTATTACAGTTCGGCTAAGATAGTCTAAGCCACTATCATGGTTGTTGGCTATTTATTGACAAATTGAGGGACTGATCATCCTTAATCTCTTGTTGATAGTAGACAAAATCATGTTGAATGGAACGGACGAGCCTTACCGACTATGGATGTGTGTGAAGTTATAAACACCCTAGGAAAAGGGGTAGGCAACACTTTTTTCGAGAAGGCCGGGTGAAACAAGTTGTGGCTAGTGTGTTGAATTTGAGTACAAACCTAGTGTGGATTGCTACTCGTACCTTAAGTTCCGAGGACGAAACTAATTTTAGGGGGGTAGTAATGTAAGATCCATAATTTTAAAGTATATTTTATGTATTTTAGTGTATTTTGGTATTGAACTCGGAGGCTTTTTAGCCAAAGTTATTTATATTTTGGAGTTTATATGACCAAAGAGATATTTTGATGCAGATTAGAATTACTCGTCGACGAATAAATTAAATTAACTACGGTGAATCTTTTACGAAGAATTTAATGTGTTACGGGTGAAATGGTAATTTTAATAAATATCTAGATATTTGTTAAGTTATAATTAATATATATATATATATATATATATATATATATGGTTGTTTGGAGGGGAAAAGAAAGGAGCAAGTTGTGGCTAGTGTGTTGAATTTGAGTACAAACCTAGTGTGGATTGCTACTCGTACTTTAAGTTTCGAGGACGAAACTAATTTTAGGGGGGTAGTAATGTAAGACTCATAATTTTAAAGTATACCTTATGTATTTTAGTGTATTTTGGTATTGAACTCGGAGGCTTTCTAGCCAAAGTTATTAATATTTTGGGGTTTATATGACCAAAGAGATATTTTGATGCCGATTAGAATTACTCGTCGATGAATAAATTAAATTAACTGCAGTGAATCTTTTACGAAGAATTTAATGTGTTACGGGTGAAATGGTAATTTTAATAAATATCAAGATATTTGTTAAGTTATAATTAATATATATATATATGGTTGTTTGGAGGGGAAAAGAAAGGAGATAGAAAAGAAAGAAAAGGAAATAGAAAGAAAGGAAATTAGAAGGAAGGAAAAGGAAATGAAAAGGATATAAAAAGGAAAGAAGGAAAAAGGAAGAAAGGAAAAAGAAAGAGAAAGGAAAGAAAACAAGAAACTTCTTCCTCTCCCTCCCTGCGCACGCGTGAAAACCACCCATTCTTCCTCCTTCTTCCATCTTCATCTTCTTTGCTTCCTTTAAGTTC
>NW_027339417.1:87005-99235 GCF_000331145.2 Cicer arietinum | reverse complement strand
GTTAGGGATTTCAAAACCGTCAAACACAAACCTCCCCGATTCATCTAGATCTAAGCTTCGTTTCGCAAAGAGATAGAATGGAAAGTCGCTCACTACCACGCTACGGTGCTAAGGAACCAACTTGGAGGCGCCGTTGCGAGCGGAGATTTTTACCGGATTTACTCGCAGTACCGTGTTCGCACGTTAAAGCTAACGTTAAGGTAAGGGCTCCTTCCAAACTTTTAGTTTGCATTTAGGGACTTATCTGTGATAGTGTGGAAAAGAATTTTGTGAGGGTTAAAGTGTTGATTTGGGGGAAAATGAATCTAAGGCTTTATGGGTAAAATCTTAGAGTTAGGTTTTGGTTATATTGATGAATGTTTCGTGGAAAATGAATTTAAACTCATTAATGTATGATTTTGAGTAAATGAAATTGTTGTGTTTGAGTGGTGGATTGTGATGATTTGTGTTTGTCGTATTTGACGTGTTCTAAATTAATACTGATGAAATTTGTTGTGTGTATGGTTGGATTCTGTGGAGAAATGAATTGATGTGTTTTGGTATGAGTTATGGATTGGATCTGATAATAGGTTTGAGTTGTTTTGTGTGGAATTTGAAAACCATTAGAGTTAAATGAGTATTAAGAATGGGGAATCTCTTAATGTCTTGTTTACTTAATGTTTGTTTTGGAAAATTGTTTAAGTTAAATGAGTATTAAGAATGGGGAATCTCTTAATGTCTTGCTTACTTAATGTTTGTTTTGAAAATCGTTTAAGTTAAAAGAGTATTAAGAATGGAGAATCTCTTAATATTTCTGTTTGCTTAATGTTTGTTGTGAAAATCGTTTAAGTTAAATGAGTATTAAAAATTGGGAATCTTTTAATATCTGCATTTGCTTAACGATTGTTGTGGATGGAGTCAGTGTATGATCATGCATTTCATTTTGGGAAATCGTGCTGACCCGCGATAGGTGGCACCTCGGTAAACAGTATTGACCCGTGATAGGTGGTACGTTTACGATTTACGTTTTGGTAAATTGTACTGACCCGTGATAGGTGGTACGTTTACGATTTACGTTTTGGTAAATTGTACTGACCCGTGATAGGTGGCACCTCGGTAAATAGTACTTTGGCCAGTGATAGGCGGTACGTTTACGATTTACATTTTTGGTAAGTTGTGCTGACCCGTGATAGGTGGCACCTCGGTAAACAGTACTTTGGCCTGTGATAGGCGGTACATTTACGACTTACGCTTTTTCTTTTAGTAAATCGTGCTGACCCGTGATAGGTGGCACCTCGGTAAACAGTACTTTGGCCTGTGATAGGCGGTACATTTACGACTTACGCTTTTTCTTTTAGTAAATCGTGCTGACCCGTGATAGGTGGCACCTCGGTAAACAGTACTTTGGCCTGTGATAGGCGGTACATTTACGACTTACGCTTTTTCTTTTAGTAAATCGTGCTGACCCGTGATAGGTGGCACCTCGGTAAACAGTATTGACCCGTGGTAGGTCGTACTTTTACGATTTACGCTTTTTAGTAAATCGTGTTGACCCGTGATAGGTGGAACCTCGGTAATTGGTACTTTGGCCTGCGATAGGCGGTACAATTATGATTTACGGCCCTTCGAGGAGGGTTTTGGTTTGGAATTCCGAGTCCATGCATTTTGGCATATACGCAATGCATTAGGGTGCCTGGCACGCGAGTCATGTTTGATTTGAGTTTATGATTGAGTGATTCGAATTTTGATTTATCGTGATAACTGAGATGAAGGTGTTAAGTGCTATGTGTTGTGTATTGTGTGTGAGTATGATGGTTATCGAACCTTCGTGTGTCGTAGTAATCGCGTAGGAATTGCTAAGTGTTAGGTTGTGGACTTGATTAGGAATGACTTAGGTTAATTCATGAATTTTTGGAAAACTGATCAGGGAAATCGATTTCCCAATCGATTGGATGAAAGACAGGGGCTTGGCCAAATGAACAAAATCGATTAGCCAATCGATTTCGAAATCAATTTTCAAAGGAATCAGTTAAGAAATCGATTGCCCAATCGATTAGGCCTTAAGTCAGGGGCTCAGGAACCAATCAATCGATTTACCAATCGATTGAATTCAGCCCAGGATTCTGTTTTCATTAAGAATCCCTCACCAAATCGATTAGGAAATCGATTGGCTCGAAACCAGGGGCTCAGGAACCAATCAATCGATTTACCAATCGATTGAATTCAGCCCAGGATTCTGTTTTCATTAAAAATCTTCACCCCAATCGATTGCCCAATCGATTGGCTCAGTGAAAATCCTCATTTTTAGTTGTATGATTAATTGCTCATGAATCTATCCATGTTTTGTTTTATCATGTGTTAATTAGGAGATCGAGAACTGCATTTTACCTTCATTTTCATTGGCAATGTAATGTATGAACTTTTCGCACATTGAAAATCCTGTTAAGGTGCATGCTTAGTTAAAAAGTTGTTTTGAGCATTCAAAAACTTAACTGCTATGTGTTAACTGTTATTTTCTGGTTGGTGACCCTTTACACTATTGTGGAAATCTGGGCTTTGCCCTCAGATGAGAGTCAGGACGGCCCTACTGGTTCGTACCCTACGGACAGGGATGGAGATGGGAATGCTTGACTGCGGTTGTGTGTCAGCTTGACATGTTATTTTCGATGGGTTACATGTACCACTTTTTGATGTGTAAATATTTTGGATTCATATTTTGAGAAACTTTTCCGCTGTTTGTAAATTATAATGACTCAATTATTTATCCAATGGTATTTCCTTATTTATTTCTCTGTTTTATTTTAATCTCTTTTGGAAAAAAAAATACACCCTCGCTTTGAAAATCGGGGTGTTACAATTGACACAACTTACTAGAAAATATTAACTGTTCGCATGGACGGAGAAGTGTGAGGGAAATTTTTGTTACTAAAGAAAAAGTTGACAACCTCACCAGTATTAATCTTACCGCAATCAGAAGAACCATATGAAGTTTACTGTGATGCGTCTCACAAGGGTTTGGGATGTGTTCTGATGATACACAAGAAAGTTGTAGTTTACGCCTCAAGGCAATTGAAGATTCATGAAAGAAACTATCCTACTCATGACTTGGAGCTTGCTGCTGTAGTTTTTGCATTGAAGATCTTGAGGCACTATTTACGTGGATGCACGTTCACAGTGTTTAGTGACCATAAGAGTTTGAAATATTTGTTTGATCAGAAGGAATTGAACATGCGTCAGAGACGATGGATGGAGACTCTCAAGGATTTTGATATCACACTATAGTACCACCTTGAGAAGGCCAATGTAGTGGATGATGCATTAAGTAGAAGAAGTGTATCGGTGTCTTCAATAGTGATGGCTAGACAACAAGAGTTGTGGGAAGCTTTTAGAAACCTAAACTTGAATGTAGAGCTTGCACTAGGAATTTTGAAATTCAGAATGATTAAGATTTCGAGTGGACTACTTGAAGACATTGCGAATTTTCAAGATGACGCCTTAATTCAAGAAAAAAGGAATCTATTAGTGCAAGGGAAGATAACTGAGTTTAAGATCGGACCAGATAATATTTTGAGATGTAATGGAGGGATTTGTGTACCAGAAATTGCAGATTTGAGGAAAATTTATTATAAGAGGCTCATAAGAGTAAATTGAGTATTCATCTTGGAGCAACATAGATGTATCAGTATTTGAGGCAAAATTATTGGTGGCCAAGAATGAAGAGACATGTGGCGGAGTATGTATCAACTTGTTAGAAAGCGAAAGTGGAACATCAACAACCTGTTGGAATGTTGCAACCTTTAGATATACCTGAGTGGAAGTGGGACATCATTTCCATGGACTTTAAAATTGGATTTCCGAAAATGAGGAGAAAGAATGATTCTATATGGGTGATAGTGGATCGATTGACTAAGTCCGCACACTTTTTACTAGTAAAAACCATCTATAAGGTAGATAAGCTAACAAAGATTTACATGGATGAGATTGTGATATTACACGGAGTACCATCGAGTATTCTATCAGATTGTGATATGAAATTCACATCGCACTTTTGGGGAGCATTGCATGAAGCGTTGGGAACGAAACTAAGATTGAGTTCAGCTTACCATCCAAAAATAGACGGATAGACTGAGATAAAAAATCAGTCATTGGAAGATCTATTGAGAGCATGTGCATTAGATGATAGAGGAAGTTGGGATGATGTACTTTCGTTGGTAGAGTTTACCTACAGCAATAGTTTCCACACAAGTATTGGATTGGCACCATATGAGGCTTTGTATGGGCGCAAGTGTCAAACGCCTTTGTGTTGGTATAAGGTAGGTGAAAGTATGATTGTAGGATCTGAGATGGTGCAACAGACTATAGATAAGGTCAAGAAGATAAAGAAGAAAATGAACGGAATGAACGAAATTTATTAGACCATATCAGATTTCTGCACGAATTGGACCTGTAGCTTATCGGATTACTTTACCTCCGATATTGTCCAATATTCACGAAGTATTTCACATGTCGCAATTATGGAAATACATTTCAGATCTGTCGCATGTGATCGAACCAAACACAATCCAACTAAAGGATAATTTATCATTCAAAGTACTACCTGTAAGAATTGACGAAAGGAAGATTAAGCAATTAATGAATAAGAAAATTTCGTTGGTCAAAGTGATTTGGAACCGAACTACTGGAGATGCGACTTGGAAAATGGAGAGCAAGATGAGGGAACATGTTAGGTCCCTTTATCTTAGGTCCCAATTACCGACATGTAGTTTTGAGTATGAAACTAATTTTAAGGGGGTAGTAATGTATTCCTTTATTTTTTTAAACTCTAATTTATGTAATTTTAGAGTATTTTGTGTTGAACTTATGAGGCTTTTTAGCTAATTTTATTGGTATTTTGTGAGTTTAAAGCCAAAAATATCTTTTAGGAGCCTCGATTAAACTTATTCGTCGACGAATAATTTTGTTGAATTGCGGAGAATCTTTTGTCAAAGAAATTTTTTTCTGAGATGCAGCGTTTTTTCGGAAAAATTCATATGCCGATTGAATTACGGCGAAAATAGATATTTTTCTGAAAAAGTGGTTTGAGAAGTGATGTGAGGTGATGGATGAAATGGTGATTTTTATAAAATATCTAGATTTTTAATTAGATATTTGTTATATATATATATATATATACATAAGAAAGAAAAGAGAGAAAAAGCAAAAATGCTTTCCCTGTTTCCCGTCACCCTCCACTTTCCTCTTTCTTTCTTCTCTGTTTCCAAGCCAAGTTTTGGTTTTTTTCAAAACCGTCAAACATAAACCTTCCTTTCTCTTCTAGATCTAAGCTCCGTTTCGAGAAGTGACATAAGGTAAAGTTGCTCCTTGCCACGTTGCGATGCTAGTGTGCTAGTTTTCAAAGCGACGACGCGAGCGAAAATTTTACCGTAATTAATCGCGGTGCCGTAATCGATTGTTAAAAGCTACAACGGAGGTAACAGCTTCTTCCAAACTTTTAGTTTGCATTTAGGACCTTATATGTGAATTTGTCGAAAATAAATTTTATGTGTTTGAGGTGTAGATTTGTGGAAAATGAATTTAATGCCTTTTATTGGTGAAATTGTGGTATTTGAATTTTATGTGTTTGAGGTGTGGTTTGTGGTGATTGATGTGTTTATAAATAATATTATGAGTTTTTTAGATGTGTTTTTTGTGTAGATTTTGTGGAAAAATGAACTGATATGATTTCGTGTGAATTGTGGATTGAATTTGAAAATATGTTTGAGTATGCTCTGTGGTGAATTTGAAAAATCATTAGTGATAAATGAGTATTAAAAACGCAGAATCTTTTAATATATGCATTTACTTAATGATTGTTGTGGAAAGAATTAGAGTATGCTCATGCATTTCATAGTACATTGTGACCGCGATGGGGCCATGGTGATAGTGGTTACCGTGATGGGCCACAAGATGATGTCGTGTGATCTGTTGGTTCTTCTTATCCTTCCAGGGATTTTCACATCATGTAGGTTCGTGATAGACTCCACATTTTTGTAAATCGTGTTGATCTGTGATAGGTGGCACCTCGATAATTAGTACTAGTTTATGATAGGCGGTACAATTATGATTTACATCCCTTCGAGGAGGGTTTTGGTTGGAATTTCGGAATCATGCATTTTGGCATATACGAATTGCATTACAGTGCAAGGCACGCGAGTCATGTTTGATATATTGTGATGATTGTATATACATACTCGATTGTTGTTTGTGATTGTGCCGTAATTGATTAGTGTGATTGATTGACTTTGTGTGGTAAGTGTTGAATGATTTCAAAATGTTCTCGAGACTGAAATCTGTAAATTTTAGGAGTTGTATTCGACTACAAGAAGTGTGTAGTCGGATACATATGTGAAACGTTCAATTTTAGTGAAATTTAAGCCTTGTATTCGAATACAAGATATTGTATTCGAATACAGATATTCAATTTTTGACACTGGCTTCGCAATTGTATTTTGCTACGAGGAAGTTGTAGTCGAATACAATGTGCTGATTTTGCTACTAATTTATGGATTAGCACTTTATTAGAATACAAAGATACTATATTCGAATACGACAGTGCAGTTTTGTTAAAAACTTCATTTTTCAACTTGTTTATGCATGTTTGACATATGAAAACCCTTTCAAGGTGTATGCTTAGTTGAAAAGTTATTTTGTGCATTTAAAATTTAAATGTTATGTGATATTTGTTAATTTCGCTTGGTGGCCTTTACAATTATTGTAGAAATCTGGGCTTTTCCCTCATATGAGAACCTGGATTATCCTACCGATAAGTACCCTGGAGATGGAAATGTACTTAGACATACCTGACTGAAGTTGTGTCTGGAGGATCTTGTGGGGTGCATGGAGATCACCCAGGTTGTATAGTTTTTGTAGCATGATTTGATTAGATGTTTGCATAGGGGCTAAATGTATTTCTTTTGTGGTTGTATTTATTTCAATTTGGAAGACTGTACATACACCTTATAATGTCAACTTGACTTTTATTTTGATGGGTCTATGTTCCACTTTTTGATGTGACGGGGGAAATTCGGAATTCTTGGGGCACTGCTTTTATGTAGGTGTTTGCCTAGAATACACCAGGGGGTATGAGCTAGGTTTGATAGGTCTGATAGCCCTGGTGTTTTTTGTAGTTTAAATACTTTGAATTATTTTTTCAAAATCTATTTACGCTGCTTGTAAATATTGTTGACTTTTGTCGTTGTGTTACGGCTTAAATATTTTATCCAAAAGTATTTCTTTCTTTATTTCTGAAATTTGATTTTTGTTTAAACAAAAACGGGTTGTTACAGGACCAAGTGCATTCATTAAGAAACACAACGGATTAGAATAAACCTATTAAAGACCAAAATGACATATAATATTTATCTGTTGATAGTTATGCACTTATTGGACGAATTACATTGACTAAGAACCAAAATGGACTAGAATAAACCAAGTAAAGACCAACATGACCTAAAATAGTATTATATTGAGACTTTTGCACTAATTGGACCAACTACATTAATTAACAACAAAATGTGTCTACAATACACCAAGTAAAGACCTAGATAACCTAACTTATTAATCCGTTGAGACTTTTTCACTTATTGGACCAACAACATTGATAAAGAACCAATATCGAGATGAATAAACCCAATAATAAACCAAATGAGAAAAAATATTAATCCATTGCGAATTTTTCACTTATTGGACGAACTACGTTTATTAAGAACTAAAATGGACTAGAATAAACCTAGTAAAGACCAAAATGACATAAAATTTTAATACATTGACACTTATGCACTTATTAGACGACCTGCATTGATTAAGAACCATTGAGACTTTTGCACTAATTGGATGAACTACATTTAGTAAGATCCACAATGGATTAAAATAAACCCGGTAAAGATAAAAAATGACCTAAAATATTAATCTAATGAGACTTTTGAACTAAATGGACAAACTACATTGATTAAGAAACAAAAATCAGTAAAGTAAACAAAATAATGAAAAAATGACCTAAAATATTAATCCAGTGAGAGTGTTTCACTAATTGGACGAATTGCATTCATTAAAAACCAAAATGGACTATAAAAGACCTAGTAAAGAAAAAAATAACATAAAATATTTATCCTTGATACTTATGCACTTATTGGACGGAGTACATTGTTTAAGAACCAAAATGGACTATAATCTTAAACAATTGACACTTAAGCACTTATTGTATGAACTACATTGATTAAGAACCAAAATGGATTAAAATAAACCCAGTAACAACCAAAATGACCTAATATATTAATTCATGGAGACTTTTCCACTAATTGGATCAACTGTATTAATTAAGAACAATAAAGGACCAGAATAAACATAGTAAGGACTAAAATGACCCATAATATTAATCCATTGAGACTTATGCACTTATTGGACAAACTACATTGATTAATAATCAAAATGGACTGGAATAAACCAAGTAAAGACCAAAATGACCTAAAATCTTAATCCGTTGACACTAATGTGCATATTGGACGAGTTACACATGATTAAGAAAATCTACCAAACCATGAAATCTGAGATGGTTTTGGAATGTGAATTCATTAGCATCAAAGTAGGAAAAATCCAAAGTTCTTGCCTCATGGATTTTCCTCTTTAGGAATGCAGGAGGAAGAGCAATATCCTCAATAGGTTTGCCTTTGGGAGGTTGAGGCTTCTTTGGTTGAGGGGAAGAGATGGTTTTCTTCTTCTTTTGGGTTGGCCCCTTCATGGCATCACCCATCAGTTTTTCAGTTTGAGGAACCCTCCTCTTTTTGGTTGTTCCTTGATCAGTGGCAATGGCCTTTCCTTTATCCTTTGCCAATACCTTATGAGTGGGTATTGAAAGTCTTTTTGCAGGAGGGGAAATAGGTTGAGGAGAAGGAGTTCTTCCACTAGAGGTTGAGGAAGAATCTAGGGAAATGGATTTTGAAGAAGATGATTGAGGTTTCTCACTTGTTTGTTTAACTCTTGCCATTGTAGAGATTTGAGAAGCTTTGAGAGGTTTGAGAAGATTGAGAAGTATCAAGTCACAGAGAAATAGAGTTTGGGGAGAGTTGAATAGTGAAAATGGATTGAGAAATCAATTTAGGGATTTATATGGGACTGTTCAGAGTCGATTTCTAAATCGATTTTATTTCACATTTGCGTGCAAAACGTCGATTGTCAAATCGATTTTGTTACCGTTATTGGAGGGAAATGAAAGGTTTCCGTTACAACTGCCTCCAACGGCTAGTATTTTTGTAACAGTCATATTGCAAATCGATTCCCAAATCGATTTCTTAATTAAACGTTCAATGGATAAATCGATGTCCAAATCGATTTTCATATCAATTCAGGAAAACTTCTCATAACAGCAGCGATTTCCAAATCGATTTCTTTGAAGATATTGACCATACAGGGATTTCAATCGACTTCCAAATCGACTTATTTGGCTCACAGTTTTTATAATTTGACACAATCGATTACCAAATCGATGCTCGTGTTTGAGGTTGGAAAATTTCTCAAATCTTTGGATTTATTGGAGAAATAATCGGTTATGCAATCAATTTTTTTAAAACGATTTTCCTTATCCTCAATCGATTCACCAATCGATTGTATTTATGTATATTTTGTCACATCTATTCTGGTTCAACATTTATTGCTAACACAGATTACCGAATCGATTATGAAATCGATTGTTGTGTTTTATATTTTGACAATTGAGAAACTTTGTAGCATAAATCTATTATGAAATCGATTTTGTAGTACTGATTTGAAATTTTGACCCAGGATAGTCGACGTGCAAATCGACTTATCTATTGCAAGTTAATAAATTTAGAGAGAACATCGATGTCTCAATCGATTTTCTACAGAGATCATATTTCATTTTGATCCATTATACCAAGTTTCATTCTAATATAGAAGAATCTTTCTATGGGTAGGGGTTTGGTAAAGATATCAGCTAATTGATCAGATGTATTAATATATTCAAGCATGATATTACCATTTTGGTATTGATCCCTAATGAAATGATGTCTAATCTCTATATGCTTTGTTCTTGAGTGCATAACAGGATTCTTTTTTATATTTATGGCACTAGTGTTGTCACACATTATTGGCACAGTTCCAAGATCAACACCAAAGTCAGAAAGGTGTTGTTTCATCCATAATATTTGTGCACAACAACTTCCAGCAGCTACAAATTCAGTCTCAGCTGTTGAAAGTGCCACACTATTTTGCTTCTTGCTATGCCAAGATACAAGTGAATTTCCTAATAGATGGCAAGTACCAGATGTACTTTTTCTGTCTAATTTGCGACCAGCAAAATCAGAATCAGAAGAGCCAACAAGAGTGAAAGTTGATCCCTTGGGATACCATAAGCCTAGATTTTTGGTTCCTATTAGATATTTGAAAATTCTTTTGACTGCACTTAGATGGGATTCCTTAGGATTAGCTTGATATCTTGCACACATGCAGACACTAAACATAATTTCAGGTCTACTAGCTGTAAGATATAATAAAGATCCTATCATGCCTCTAAACATGGTCATATCCACAGATTTTCCCTTTTCATCTTTATCTAAATGACAAGCTTGACTCATGGGTGTATCAATAGGTTTAAATTTATCAAAGCCAAACTTCTTTAAGAGATCATTACAATACTTGATTTGACTTAGGAAAATACCATTCTTGCTTTGATTGATTTGAAATCCTAAGAAGAAGGTTAATTCTCCCATCATGGACATTTCAAATCTTCCTTTCATTATATTTTCAAATTCTTTGCGAAGCTTACTGTTTGTGGATCCAAAAATTATGTCATCAACATAAATTTGGGCAAGCAGAATGTCTTTTCCCTTTTTCTTTATAAAGAGTGTTTTATCAACATTTCCTCTTAAAAAATTTAGCTGTATGAGGATATTGCTGAGTTTTTCATACAAAGCTCTTGGAGCTTGTTTCAATCCATAGAGAGCTTTTGTTAGTTTATAAACATGGTTTGGAAAAGCAGGATCCTCAAATCCTAGAGTTTGACTAACATAAACCTCCTCTTGGATATCTCCATTCAGAAAAGCACTCTTTACATCCATTTGATACAATTTAAAATCCATGATACAAGCATAAGCAAGCAAAATCCTAATTGCTTCTAATCTGGCTACAAGAGCATAAGTCTCATCATAATCAATACCTTCCTCTTGGTTGTAGCCTTTAGCAACTAGTCTAGCCTTATTTCTTGTTGTTACTCTATTCTCATCCATCTTATTCCTAAACACCCATCTAGTTCATATAATATGTTTGTTTTCTGGTTTAGGAACTAAGATCCATACTTTGTTTCTCTCAAATTGATTAAGCTCTTCTTGCATGGCAATTATCCAATCATTGTCCAAGAGAGCTTCTTTTATATTCTTAGGTTCTACTTGAGAAACAAAAGCTGTGAAATTACAGAATTGTCTAAGGGATTTGCTAGTAGCAACCCCTTTAGAAATTTCTCCTATGATGTTGTCAATAGGATGGTTTTTGTTGAATTTCCATTCCTTAAGTAAGTCATCTTCCCTCATAGGTTCTATGTAATCAATGTAAGTTGGAGGTAATGTTTCATTTGGTTCTTTTGGATCTGATTCTACAAATTCATCAAGAGAATCACCAACTATAAGAGGGGTACTGTTCAAGTTTTTGGTAAACATTTCATCAAATTTTACATGAATAGATTCCTCTATAGTTTTAGTTCTTTTATTGTAGATCCTATAGGCCTTACTAGATTGTGAATATCCAAGAAAAATTCCCTCATCTGCCTTAGAGTCAAATTTCCCTAGATGCTCTTTTCCATTATTCAGTACAAAACACTTGCATCCAAAGACTCTAAAATAGGCAATGTTTGGTTTTCTACCTTTGTATATTTCATAGGGTGTTTTTCTAAGGATAGGCCTAATTAGAACTCTATTTATCACATGAGTAGCTGTGTTTATTGCATCAGCCCAAAAGTATTTTGGAAGCTTAGAGTCATTAATCATTGTTCTAGCAAGTTCTTCTAGAGCTCTATTCTTCCTTTCTACAACTCCATTCTGTTGTGGAGTTCTTGGGGCTAAGTAAATATGGTGAATTCCTTTTTGATCACAATAATTGTCAAAAGATTCATTTTGAAATTCTCCACCATGATCACTCTTAATGGAAACTTTTTTATGATTCTTCTCATTTTGACTTGATTTGCAAATTTTTTGAAAATTGAGAAG
>NW_027339417.1:74993-86656 GCF_000331145.2 Cicer arietinum | reverse complement strand
GTGTTTTTCTAAGGATAGGCCTAATTAGAACTCTATTTATCACATGAGTAGCTGTGTTTATTGCATCAGCCCAAAAGTATTTTGGAAGCTTAGAGTCATTAAGCATTGTTCTAGCAAGTTATTCTTGAGCTCTATTCTTCCTTTCTACAACTCCATTCTGTTGTGGAGTTCTTGGGGCTGAGTAAATGTGGTGAATTCCTTTTTGATCACAATAATTGTCAAATGATTCATTTTGAAATTCTCCACCATGATCACTCTTAATGGAAACTATTTTCTGATTCTTCTCATTTTGAACTTGATTTGCAAATTTTTTTGAAAATTGAGAAGGCATCACTTTTGTGAGACAGAAAATAGGTCCATGTATATCTAGAGAAATCATCAACTAAAACATAGCCATAAAGATTTCCTCCAAAACTTTTTATTTGAGAGGGACCAAATAGATCCATGTGGATCAATTGTAGAACTTTATTAGTTTGTACTAAGTTTATTGGTGGGAAAGAAGACTTGACTAACTTACATTTCTCACAAGAGTCACATAATTTCTCCTTAGTAAATTTTCTGTTTGGAAGACCTAGCACTAGTTGTTTGCTAACAAGTTTGTTAAGATGGTTTATATGTATGTGAGCTATTCTCTTGTGCCACAACCAATCTTCATCAGATTTAGATAACAAACAACAAATATTATTTGCAGGCAAAGAGTCAAGATCAATCATGTATATATTCTTTACCCTTTCACCTACCAATTTTAAGCTATCATCTTCCTTGTGCTCAAGTGTACAAGTATGTGATGTAAAATATACCTGGTAGCCTTTATCGCAAAGCTGACTAATGCTAAGCAGATTGTGTTTCAAACCTTTTACATAGAGAACATCCTTGATTACCGTTGTTGATTCACTCCCTATGTCTCCAGCACCAAGTATTTTGCCTTTGTTGTTGTCACCATACTTTACATATCCTCCGTCTTTTAAATTAAGAGATATAAATTTTGATTTGTCTCCAGTCATATGCTTGGAATATCCACTATCTAGGTACCATGAGTGGGTTTTGGATGTCAAACAGTCCTGCAAAACAGAATTCAGACTTTGGTTTTAGGTACCCAATTTAGATTGGGTCCTTGAGGGTTAGTCTCAATCACAGGTTTCTTTACTCTCCAAACTTGTTTCCATCCCTTGTTAGCAAGCTTTTTCAGTTTACAATTAAAAGATATATGTCCCTTTTTGCAACAAAAATGGCATGAATAAGCAGAGGATGTACTTTGAGTTGGTTTAATAAAAACATCATGAATTGACTTTGATCCAACAAATTTATGATTCTTTTGAGCATTCCTATTTGGTCTATAGCCGATACCAGATTTTTCATTTGCATTCTTTTGGTTGCCAAGAATAACATTCAGGTTGTTTCTACCATTAGTAAATTTGGCTAAATCAAATTGTAGTGATTCAACCATTCTTTCAAGTTCAATAAAACTAGTGAGTTTTTCATGTGCTTTCTTTTTCAAAAGTGCATTCATGTCTTCAAGCAACTTATGATCCTTTTTAATTTCTTCATACATCATGCACTGTTTTTCTAACATTTTCTTAGTGCAAATCAATTGTTTGACTACCTTAATAGGTTCATCATGCAATTCATTGAAAGCATCATGCAGTTCTTCATAAGAGGGATTAGAGGTAGTACTTACATCGCTATCTGAATCTGAGTTGGTGTTAGCCATTAGACACAAGTTTGCTTCTTCTTCTTCTGAATTTTCAGAAGATTCTTCATCATTGTCATTCCAAGCTATGTAGGCTCTTTTAGTTTTTGAAGATGGTTGATCCTTGCCTTTAGCTTTCACAAACTTGTTTCTATTTTGTAGTTGAAAACATTCAGATTTAATGTGGCCTGATTTTCCACATTCATAGCATGTTATCACTTAGCTATCATTTGTCTCATTCTTGCTGAAGCTTTTTGTCCTTGAATTGGATGGTTTCTTTGGTTGGACTCCTTTCTTCTTCAGAAATATCTTGAATTTTCTGACCAGCATTCCGATTTCAGGTTCTTCATCAGTTTCACTCTAGGAATCATCAGTACAAGTTTCTGGTTCAGATTTTACTTTATGAGTTTGAGCTTTCAGAGATAGTCCTTTTCTTTTCCAATCAGTTTGCTATGACTCATTCAACCGGTGCAACTCCATTTCATGTTCTCTAAGCATGCCAAAGAGGGTGGCAATGGTCATGCTTCCAAGATCCTTTGATTCAGCTATTGCAGTGACCTTAGGTTGCCATTCTCTTGTCAAGCATCTCATTACTTTGTTTATTTGTTGCTCATTGTCAATTACTTTCCCTAGGGTATTCAAATTGTTAATGACATGTTTGAATCGTGTCTGCAAGTCATTGATTGACTCATCCTTCTTCATATTGAAGAGTTCATATTCATGCATCAGAGTGTTAGTTCTGGCCCTCTTGACATCAGTTGTGCCTTCATGAGTTTCTTGGAGTGTATCCCACATTTCTTTGGCAGTTTTGCAATTTGATACCCTGAAAAACGCATCAGCACTCAAAGCAGAAGTTATTATATTTTTGGCTTTTGCATTATAGCCAACTTTTTTCTTATCATCTTTAAACCAATTAGATCTTGGTTTCTTGATTAATGATCCATCAGTACCAGCAAGTTTAGGAACATAAGGACCATTTTCTACTGCATCTAATATGTCAAGCCGACTTGCCTCTAGAAAGATAAGCATTCTTTCTTTGCAGTACATATAACCAGACCCATTAAAGGCAATGGGGCCAAGGTAAAGAGGCACCTTCGCCCAAGAACTCAGTAGAGGCCATTTTCTTTTTGAGAACTAGTCTAAAAGATTAGGCTCTTGATGCCAATTGTTGGTGTAATGACCTCTATCCTTAGGAAGTTGAATACAATATGATTAACTAGATTATCTAATTCCTTCCTAAGTGATGAACTTAATATTAAAACCAACTTGTTTAATATCAATTCCAATTTAACAGTAATAGATTCAAAAATTTATTCAAAACTGAGATTCAAGAACACATGTATTATCAAGATAAAGAGTATAGAGATAGAGAAGTGTGCACCATGGATTTTTATACTGGTTCGACTATCAATTCGATACTCTAAATCCAGTCCTGCAATCACTTACCGATTCCAGCCTTTACTAGAAATGTTTGTTCTTTCTATGTATTTCTATATATCTATAAAATTGTGATTGATTCAGTTTATATAGTATCAGAAAAACTTCAGACAAAATCGATTTTATTATTGTGTATTACCAGCTCAATCGATTTCCTAATTGATTTCGCGTTTCTTGTTTTTCTTGAAATTCTTGAAATAGATGAACTAATCGATTTGCTAATCGATGTTTTGAATGCATATATCAGAAATTGATACTCAGTTCATTTGAGAGTCGATTGAGTAATCGATTATAATTGTTTTGTTCAAAATGTGAGATCAAACAATCGATTACTCAGTCTATTCATTTTCACTAACATAATCGATTTGACAATGGGTTAATTTCTCCCTGTAACTCAGACACTCAATCAAATCGATTTGCCAATCGACTGATTTCTCCCTGTAACTCAGATATTTAATTTCAATCGATGTGCCAATCGATTATGCAGTATGTTTCTGATAAATGATGAACTGATTCATTTATGCAATCGATTATCCAATCGATTTCTTTTAATCACAGAACACAGGTCTGGTAAAACCTATTTACGTAATGGATTTGCTAATCGATTAACTCAGTGAAAATTTTGTTATGTGAATCACAAAATCGATTAACCAATTGATTAGTAGAAAGCTTGTAACATTAAGAAAAATATATCAATCGATTGTCCAATCGATTGCCTTTAATCATAGAACACAGGTCTGATAAAACCTTTAAGTAATCGATTAACTTAGTGAAAACTTGGTTCTATGAATCAGGAAATCGATTAGTCAATTGATTTGCCAATTGATTGATTAACATACTTATTTTATGATTTCAGTTTTAATTGGCAAATATTAGATGTGTGAAATCATAATGATGAATCTAACTAATAAACACTATGAACAATAGACACATTTACACATAATCTGAAAGCTTTGTATGATATGATCAATATTTGCTTGATTGCTTGAGATCCAAGATTTTTCCAAGTGTAGTGTTTGATTCTTTTCTGAAATGTATCTCAACTCCAAATATTAGATTAATCAGATAATGTATATACATTGTATGTTTGGAAGTTATATCAAAATCATAGTCAAGAAGGCATATATATCTTACAAGAACCAAAGTGGACTAGAATAAACCAAGTAATGAAAAAAAATGACCTAAAATATTATTCCATTGAGACTTTTGCACTAATTGGATGAACTACATTTAGTAAGATCCATAATGGATTAAAATAAACCCAGTAAAGATAAAAAAAAAATGACCTAAAATTTGAATCTAATGAGACTTTTGAACTAAATGGACAAACTACATTGATTAAGAAACAAAAATCAGTAACGTAAACAAAATAATGAAAAAAAATGACCTAAAATATTAATCCATTGAGAGTGTTTATTGGACGAATTGCATTCATTAAAAACCAAAATGGACTATAAAAGACCTAGTAAAGAAAAAAATAACATAAAATATTTATCCTTTGATACTTATGCACTTATTGGACGGAGTACATTGTTTAAGAACAAAAATGGACTATAATCTTAACCAATTGACACTTATGCACTTATTGGATGAACTACATTGATTAAGAACCAAAACGGATTAATATTAACCCAGTAACAACCAAAATGACCTAATATATTAATCCATGAAGACTTTTCCACTAATTGGATCAACTGTATTAATTAAGAACCACAAAGGACCAGAATAAACATAGTAAGGACTAAAATGACCAATAATATTAATCCATTGAGACTTATGCACTGATCAGATGATCTACATTGATTGAGAACCAAGATAGTCAAGAAATAACTTAGTAAAGACAAAAATGACCCAAAATCTTAACCCATTTACACTTATGCATTATTGGACAACAAAAATGACCCAAAATCTTAACCCATTTACACTTATGCACTTATTGGACAAACTACATTGATTAATAATCAAAATGGATTGGAATAAACCAAGTAAAGACCAAAATGACCTAAAATCTTAATCCGTTGACACTAATGTGCATATTGGACGAGTTACACATGAATAAGAATCAAAATGGACTAGAATAACCCATGTAAAGACCAAAATGACCTAAAATATTAATCTACGGAGACTTCTGCACTAAAGTGACCAACTACATTAATTGAGAATCAAAATGGATTCCATGGACCAAGTAAAGACCAAAATTACCTAAAATATTAAACCAATGAAACTACACATGATTATGACCTAAAATATTCATCTATGGAGACCTTTCCACTAATTGAACCAAGTACATAGATTGAGAACCAAATAAAGACAAAAATGACCTAAAATATTTCTCCATTGAGATTTATGCGCTTATTGGATGAACTACACATGATTAAGAACCAAAATGACCTAAAACATTAATCAATGGAGACTTTCCACTATATGGACCAACTACATAGATTGAGATCCAAAATGGCCTACAATAGACCAAGTAAAGACTTAGATGATCTAAAATAATAATCTGTTGAGAATTTTCCCCTTTTTAGACAATGACATTGATTAAGAAAAAAAATGGCCATTAATAAATGCAATAAAGACCAAAATGTGTTAAAATAATAATCCATGGAGAATTTTTCACTTATTGGACGAATAACATTTTTTAAGATAAAAAATGGACAAGATTAGCTTAAATCTTAATTAACATTGGACGAACAACATTGATTAAGAACCAAAATGGATTAGAATAAACCAAGTAACGACCAAAATGGCCTAATATATTAATCCATGGCGACTTTTGCACTAATTGGATTAACTACATTTAATAAGTAACACAAAGGACTAGAATCAACCTAGTAAGGATCAAAATGATCTAAAATGTCAGTCCATTGAGACTTTTTCCATTATTGGACAAACAACATTGATTATGAAAAAAATGGAGTAGTATACACTAAGTAAAGACCTAATTTACCTAAAATATTAATCTGTTGAGACTTTTTCACTAATTAGACCAACTGCATTTTAAGAACCAAAATGTACTACAATAGAACTAGTAAAGACCAAAATGACCTAAAATATTTATTCATCTAGACTTATGCACTTATTGGATGAATTACATTGTTTAAGAACCAAAATAGACTAAAATAAACTAAGTAAAGACAAAAATGACAAAAAATTAATAATCCATTAACACTTATGCAATTATTAGACATACCACATTGATTGCGAACCAAAATAGACAAACCTAAAATATTAATCTATGGAGACCTTTCCACTAATTGAACCAAGTACATAGATTGAGAACCAAATAAAGACAAAAATGACCTAAAATATTTCTCCATTGAGATTTATGCGCTTATTGGATGAACTACACATGATTAAGAACCAAAATGACCTAAAACATTAATCTATGGATACTTTCCACTAAATGGAACAACTACATAGATTGAGATCCCAAATGACCTAAAATATTTATTCATCTAGACTTATGCACTTATTGGATGAATTACATTGTTTAAGAACCAAAATAGACTAAAATAAACTAAGTAAAGACAAAAATGACAAAAAATTAATAATCCATTAACACTTATGCACTTAATAGACAAGCCACGTTGATTGCGAACCAAAATAGACAAGAAATAACCAAGTAAAGACCAAAATGAACTAAAATCGTATTCCAATGAAATTTTTGCACTAATTGGACCAAGTGCATTTATTAAGTACAAAAATGAACTAGAATAAACCTAGTAAAGACCAAAGTGACCTAAAATCTTAATCCATTGACAGTTACACATTTGTTAGCAAACTACATTGATTAAGAACCAAAATGAACTAGAATAAACCAAGAAATGAAAGAAAAAAAACAAGAATATTAAACCACTGATACTTTTGCACTAATTGGACCAAGTACATTCAATAAGAACCACAACGTATTAGAATAAACCTAGTAAAAACTAAAATGACCTAAACTTTTTATCCATTGAGAATTTTGTATTAATTTGACAAACTACATTATTAAAAAAAATGGACATGAATAAACCCAATAATAACCAAGATGAGAAAAAATATTAATGCATTGATAATTTTTCACTTATTGGACAAACTACGTTTATCGAGAACTAAAGAAAACTAGAATAAACCTAGTAAAACCAAAATGACCTAAAATCATAATTCAATGACAGTTTTGCACTTATTAGACTAACTACATTGATTAAATTATGCATTTATTGGAAGAGCTACATTGATTAAGAATTAAAATGGATTAGAATAAACCAAGTAAGACCAAAATTACCTAAAATGGTTATCCATTAACACTTATGCACTTATTTGCAGAATTACATTGATTGAGAACCAAAATGGACTAGAATAAACCAAGTAAAGACCAAAATTTTTCATTAATTGGACCAAGTGAATTCAATAAGAACCCCAATGGATTAGAATAAACCTAATACATATCAAAATGACCTAAAATATATATGCATTGAGACTTTTGCAATAATTGGACCAACTGCATTTATTAAGAACAAAAATGTACTACAATAGACCTAGTAAAGAAAAAAATAACCTAGAATATTTATGCTTTGATACTTATGCAGTTTATTGGACGAAGTACATTTTTTAAGAACAAAAATGGAGTGAAATAAAATAAGCAAAGACCAAAATGACAAAAAATGATAATCCATTAACACTTATGCACTTATTAGACGAACTATGTTGATAAAGAACCAAAATAGATAAGAAAAAACTAACATAAAATAATAATCCATTGAAACTTTTGCACTAATTGGATCAACTGCATTCATTAAGAACCAAAATGGACTACTTATCGTAACATTTGGGCACAAGTATCTGGCTTTTTAGTTTGGTATTTTAAAATCTCATTATAGCTTAGATTAATATTTTTAGATTGGTTCTAAACATTTGGTCGAATTTGAATTATAATTTTATTATTTGCATTTAAATTTTATTATTTGTATTTTGACTCTTTCTCGCTCTATAGGTCATAACATGAGCTTTGGATATCAGATTGGCGCATATGAGCAGGCGTTGGAAAGCTAAAAATCTGAGCTACAACTTTTGGGTTGGAAGAAAAGATCAATTCCGAAGTATTCCATTGATGAATAAACCCAATAAAGACCAAAATAAGCTAAAATAATAACCCATTGAGAATTTTTCACTTATTGGACGAAATACATTTATTAAGAAATAAAACTAACAAGAATAAACCTAGTAAAGACACAAATGATGTAAAATCATAACCCATTGACTCTTATGCATTTATTGGAAGAGCTACATTGATTAAGAATTAAAATGGATTAGAATAAACCAAGTAAGACCAAAATTACTAAAATGGTTTATCCATTAACACTTATGCACTTATTTGCAGAATTACATTGATTGAGAACCAAAATGGACTAGAATAAACCAAGTAAAGACCAAAATTACCTAAAATTTTAATCCAATGAGACTTTTGAACTAATTGGACCAAGTGTATTTATTAAGAACTAAAATGGACTAGAATAAACCAAGTAAAGACCAAAATTACCTAAAATTTTAATCCAATGAGACTTTTGAACTAATTGGACCAAGTGTATTTATTAAGAACTAAAATGGACTAGAATAAACCAAGTAAAGACCAAAATTACCTAAAATTTTAATCCAATGAGACTTTTGAACTAATTGGACCAAGTGTATTTATTAAGAACTAAAATGGACTAGAATAAACCAAGTAAAGACCAAAATTACCTAAAATTTTAATCCAATGAGACTTTTGAACTAATTGGACCAAGTGTATTTATTAAGAACTAAAATGGACTAGAATAAACCAAGTAAAGACCAAAATTACCTAAAATTTTAATCCAATGAGACTTTTGAACTAATTGGACCAAGTGTATTTATTAAGAACTAAAATGGACTAGAATAAACCAAGTAAAGACCAAAATTACCTAAAATTTTAATCCAATGAGACTTTTGAACTAATTGGACAGCTCTCATGGAATAGCTTGAGGCGTTGTGATGACTCTTCATCATATGCATATTTTCCCACTATTTTAGTCTTATTTATCCTCAATCATTAGTTAAAATAAGGATTTATTTGATATATTTTGTTGATTTTTGTTTTTTGAGTTAATAAAATGTTGTGTTTTATTTCATTGATTAAGTAGGAATTTTTCGTAATTTTACATTGGGTTGTGTTTTAGTGCAGTGCTGAATTTTGGTGAGAAATCAACATGACATATTGGACCAACAACATTGATAAAGAACCAAAATCGACATGAACAAACCCAATAATAAACCAAATGAGAAAAAATATTAATCCATTGATAATTTTCAACTTATTGGACGAACTACCTTTATTAAGAACTAAAATGGACTAGAATAAACCTAGTAAAGACCAAAATGACATAAAATTTTAATACATTGACACTTATGCATTTATTAGACGACCTGCATTGATTAAGAACCAAAATGGACTAGAATAAACCAAGTAATGAAAAAAATGACCTAAAATATTATTCCATTGAGACTTTTGCACTAATTGGATGAACTACATTTAGTAAGATCCACAATGGATTAAAATAAACCCAGTAAAGACAAAAAATGACCAAAAATATTAATCTAATGAGACTTTTGAACTAAATGGACAAACTACATAGATTAAGAAACAAAAATCAGTAAAGTAAACAAAATAATGAAAAAAATGACCTAAAATATTATTCCATTGAGACTTTTGCACTAATTGGATGAACTACATTGATTAAGAACCAAAATGGACTAGAACAAACCAAGTAAAGAAAAAAATGACCTAAAATATTATTCCATTGAGACTTTTGCACTAATTGGATGAACTACATTGATTAAGAACCAAAATGGACTAGAACAAACCAAGTAAAGAAAAAAATGACCTAAAATATTATTCCATTGAGACTTTTGCACTAATTGGATGAACTACATTGATTAAGAACCAAAATGGACTAGAACAAACCAAGTAAAGAAAAAAATGACCTAAAATATTATTCCATTGAGACTTTTGCACTAATTGGATGAACTACATTGATTAAGAACCAAAATGGACTAGAACAAACCAAGTAAAGAAAAAAATGACCTAAAATATTATTCCATTGAGACTTTTGCACTAATTGGATGAACTACATTGATTAAGAACCAAAATGGACTAGAACAAACCAAGTAAAGAAAAAAATGACCTAAAATATTATTCCATTGAGACTTTTGCACTAATTGGATGAACTACATTGATTAAGAACCAAAATGGACTAGAACAAACCAAGTAAAGAAAAAAATGACCTAAAATATTATTCCATTGAGACTTTTGCACTAATTGGATGAACTACATTGATTAAGAACCAAAATGGACTAGAACAAACCAAGTAAAGAAAAAAATGACCTAAAATATTATTCCATTGAGACTTTTGCACTAATTGGATGAACTACATTGATTAAGAACCAAAATGGACTATAATCTTAACCAATTGACACTTATGCTCTTATTGGATGAACTACATTGATTAAGAACCAAAATGGATTAAAATAAACATAGTAACAACCAAAATGACGTAATATATTAATCCATGAAGACTTTTCCACTAATTGGATCAACTGTATTAATTAAGAACCACAAAGGACCAGAATAAACATAGTAAGGACTAAAATGACACATAATATTAATCCATTGAGACTTATGCACTTATCGAATGATCTACATTCAATCAGATTGAAATACTATCTGATTTGTTTCAGGAAAGGTCTATTCGTTATCTTTCAACCTATCTAAATCCTCTTCCTAAAGTATTCAATAGCACGAGTCAACATACTAGTCTTCCTCACTGTGGAAACCATGAGTATGTATCTGATAATGATGTTTTGATTATTTATCACCTCCTCAAACTGTAAGCGACTTAACCTTCCTCATGTTATCATTCATCATATGATCTCCGCTGCCACCAAAGATTATAAGAAAAATACAGTTCCTTATAGAATGATTTTCACCAAAATCTTTAGGCATTTTGAAATCCCACTAACGAATTAAAAACCCCTCATCAATATCTAAAATGTTTCCACCAAAAACCTTTCCCACATGAGAAAAACGACCTCAAAAAAGTCTAGTCCCACAACTTCTTCTTTTCCAACTTCCTTCAAAAGAAAACACTTAGCAAGAAGGAGAATTGCTTCTATATCAGTCCCTTTCTCACCATAAACATCTGAGCACTCCACAGATGCAGTAGCTGAAACTACACAAGAACGTTCTCCGCCAAACCGAGAATGTTCTCTAGAAGAATTCTCAAATCCTCCAACTTTCTCTGTTTTCCCTTAACCATCAATGTAACACCCCGATTTTCAAAGTGAGGGTGTATTTTTTTTTTTAAAAACAAACTCATGAAACAAAGAATAATTAAGTAAAATACCTTTGGATAAATATTTAAGTCGTAACACAACGACCAATAAGTCAACAGAATTTACAAGCAGCGGAATAGTTTTTGAAATACGAATCCAAAGTATTTACACTTCAAAAAGTGGTACATAGACCCCATCATAATAA
>NW_027339417.1:66476-74926 GCF_000331145.2 Cicer arietinum | reverse complement strand
ACCCAAAAAGAAAGACGTCTAGTCCTTATACATCAACCTAATCTGATCATTCTACCAAAAAACTATACACCCTGAGTGATCTCCACGCGCCCCGTGAGATCCTCCTACATAGCTCCAGTCAAGCATTCTCATCTACATTCCCATCCGTAGGGTACGAACCGGTAGGATCGTCCTGGCTCTCATCTGAGGGCAAAGCCCAGATTTCCACAATAGTTGTAAAGGGTCACCAACCGAAATTAACAGTTAACACATAACATTTAAATTTTCAAATGCACAAGATAACCTTTCAACCTAGCATGCACCTTAAAAGGGTTTTCCATATGCTAAAAGTCAATTAAAAATGAAATCAAAAAAAAGTTCTCAATCCATCAAGTAATACATAACTAACCACGACATTGATAAATCAATGAGCAATCTGTTATCTAACTCAAAATAAGAATTTTCACTAGGCCAATCGATTGGGAAATCGATTTGGATGAAGGATTTTTGTAAAATTTGAACTCTGGGCTCAATTCAAACGATTGGGAAATCGATTGAATGAATGTCTGAGCCCCGGTATTAATGCCAATCGAATGCCAAATCGATTTTGTCAGTTTTGCTGAGTTCCTGTCTTCCTGCAAATCGATTTCCAAATCGATTTCTTAAAAGGTTTTGAAAAACATATTGCGAAATCGATTGCCAAATCGATTTTGTCAAATTTGTGAAGTCTATGCAACTCATCAAATCGATTGGGAAATCGATTTCCCTGCTTATTCTTCCAAAAATACATAAACTAACTCAATCACATTCATACACAATTCCACATCTTAACACTTAGCAATTCCCACACGATCACCACGACAAATTGAGTTTCGAAATAGTTTTACAACCCATCACACATACACACAATAAACAATTCATATCACTTAGCAATTTCAACACAATTACCACGACAACTCAAATTCAAAACACTCAATCATAAATTTGAATCAAACACGACTCACGTGCCAAGCACCCTAACGCAATGCGTATATGCCAAAATGCATGGACTCGGAATTCCAAACCAAAACCCTCCTCGAAGGGTCGTAAACCATAATTGTACTGCCTATCGCAGGCCAAAGTATCGATTACCAAGGTGCCACCTATCACGGGTCTGCACGATTTACTAAAAAGCGTAAACCATAAACGTACTGCCTATCACGGGCCCGTATCGTTTACCGAGGTGCCACCTATCACGGGTCTGCACGATTTACTAAAAAGCGTAAACCATAAACGTACTGCCTATCACGGGCCCGTATCGTTTACCGAGGTGCCACCTATCACGGGTCTGCACGATTTACTAAAAAGCGTAAACCATAAACGTACTGCCTATCACGGGCCCGTATCGTTTACCGAGGTGTAAACGATTTTCTCAAACACACATTAAGTAAACCGAGATATTAAAAGATTCCCCATTTTTAATACTCGTTTAACTCTAATGGTTTTCAAATTCCACAACAAAACAAACTCAAACATATTATCAAATTCAATCCACAATCTACACCAAAACCTAACTGCAAGCTAGAAGTTTGGATGGAGCCCTTACCTTCACGTTAGCTTTAACGTTCGATTACGGTACCGCGAGTAAATCCGGTAAAATCTCCGCTCGCAACGTCGCCTCCAAAGTTGGTTCCCTAGCACCGTAGCGTGGTAGTGAGCAACTTTCCCTTCTATCTTTTCGCGAAACGAAGCTTAGGTCTAAATGAAACGGGGACGTTTGCGTTTGACGGTTTTGAAATCCCTAACTCCGTTTTGAATCCAAGAAGGAGGAAGAAGTTGGGAACTTGATCTTCCTCACCCACTAGCCTTGGGTTTCAATTATCGAACTTAAAGAAAGCAAAGAAAACGAAAAATGGAGGAAGGAGGGAGAAGGGTTCACGCGACAGAGGAAGAAGATGAATTTAGATTTCTTTCTTTCCTTCCCTTTTCCTTTCTTTCGTTTTCCTTCCTTTCTATTTCTTTGCTTTCTATTTCCTTCCTTCCTTTTTATATCCTTTTCTTTTCTCCCCAAACAAATATATACATAAAGATATTTGTTAAATTACCATTTCACCCATAACGCATTAAATTCTTCGTAAAAGATTCGCGCAGCTAATTTAATTTATTCATTGACGAGTAATTCTAATCGGCATCGAAATATCTTTTTGGTCTTATAAACTCCAAAATATTAATAACTTTGGCTAAAAAGCCTCTGAGTTCAATACCAAAATACCCTAAAACACATAAAAGTATACTTTAAAATTATGGGTCTTACAAGTTACACATGATTAAGAACCAAAATGGACTAGAATAACCCATGTAAAGACCAAAATGACCTAAAATGTTAATCTGTGGAGACATCTGCACTAAAGTGACCAACTACATTAATTGAGAACTAAAATGGATTCGATGGACCAAGTAAAGACCAAAATTACCTAAAATCATAAACCAATGAATCTACACATGATTATGACCTAAAATATTAATCTATGGAGACCTTTCCACTAATTGAACCAAGTACATAGATTGAGAACCAAATAAAGACAAAGCTGACCTAAAATATTTCTCCATTGAGATTTATGCGCTTATTGGATGAACTACACATGATTAAGAACCAAAATGACCTAAAACATTAATCTATGGAGACTTTCCACTATATGGACCAACTACATAGATTGAGATCCAAAATGGCCTACAATAGACCAAGTAAAGACTTAGATGATCTAAAATAATAATCTGTTGAGAATTTTCCCCTTTTTAGACAATGACGTTGATTAAGAAAAAAAATGGCCATTAATAAATGCAATAAAGACCAAAATGTGTTAAAATAATAATCCATGGAGAATTTTTCACTTATTGGACGAATAACATTTTTTAAGATAAAAAATGGACAAGATTAGCTTAAATCTTAATTAACATTGGACGAACAACATTGATTAAGAACCAAAATGGATTAGAATAAACCAACTAACGACCAAAATGACCTAATATATTAATCCATGGTGACTTTTGCACTAATTGGATTAACTACATTTATTAAGTAACACAAAGGACTAGAATCAACCTAGTAAGGATCAAAATGATCTAAAATGTCAGTCCATTGAGACTTTTTCCATTATTGGACAAACAACATTGATTATGAAAAAAAATGGAGTAGAATACACTAAGTAAAGACCTAATTTACCTAAAATATTAATCTGTTGAGACTTTTTCACTAATTAGACCAACTGCATTTTAAGAACCAAAATGTACTACAATAGAACTAGTAAAGACCAAAATGACCTAAAATATTTATTCATCTAGACTTATGCACTTATTGGATGAATTACATTGTTTAAGAACCAAAATAAACTAAAATAAACTAAGTAAAGACAAAAATGACAAAAAAAATAATAATTGATTAACACTTATGCACTTATTAGACAAGCCACATTGATTGCGAACCAAAATAGACAAGAAATAACCAAGTAAAGACCAAAATGAACTAAAATCGTATTCCAATGAAACTTTTGCACTAATTGGACCAAGTGCATTTATTAAGTACAAAAATGAACTAGAATAAACCTAGTAAAGACCAAAGTGACCTAAAATCTTAATCCATTGACAGTTACACATTTGTTAGCAAACTACATTGATTAAGAACCAAAATGGACTAGAATAAACCAAGAAATGAAAGAAAAAAAACAAGAATATTAAACCACTGATACTTTTGCACTAATTGGACCAAGTACATTCAATAAGAACCACAACGTATTAGAATAAACCTAGTAAAAACCAAAATGACCTAAACTTTTTATCCATTGAGAATTTTGTACTAAATTGACAAACTACATTATTAAAAAAAATAGAAAAAAATATTAATGCATTGATAATTTTTCACTTATTGGACAAACTACGTTTATCTAGAACTAAAGAGAACTAGAATAAACCTAGTAAAACCAAAATGACCTAAAATCACAATCCAATGACAGTTTTGCACTTATTAGACAAACTACATTGATTAAGATCCAAAATGGATTAGAATAAATCTAGTCATGAACTTGATAGACGAACTTCATTGTTTAAAAAACATAATGGGCTAGAATATTAATCCATTGAGATGTTTTCATTAATTGGACCAAGTGAATTCAATAACAACCCCAATGGATTAGAATAAACCTAATACATATCAAAATGACCTAAAATATATATGCATTGAAACTTTTGCACTAATTGGACCAATTGCATTATTAAGAACAAAAATGTACTACAATAGACCTAGTAAAGAAAAAAATAACCTAAAATATTTATCCTTTGATACTTATGCAGTTTATTGGACGAAGTACATTTTTTAAGAACAAAAATGGAGTGAAATAAAATAAGCAAAGACCAAAATGACAAAAAATGATAATCCATTAACACTTATGCACTTATTAGACGAACTACGTTGATAGAGAACCAAAATAGATAAGAAATAACTAAGTAAAGACCAAAATGACCTAAAGTCTTAATCTAATGAGACTTTTGCACTAATTAGGCCAAGTGTGTTTATTAAGAACTAAAATGGACTAGAATAAACCAAGTTAAAAAAAATAACCTAAAACATTTACCCATTGACTAAGTTAAAGACCTAGACTTTTGCACTTGTTGGACCAATGCCATTGATTAAGAACAAAAATAGACATTTATAAACCCAATAAAGACCAAAATAAGCTAAAATAATAACCCATTGAGAATTTTTCACTTATTGGATGAAATACATTTATTAAGAAATAAAACTAACAAGAATAAACCTAGTAAAGACAAAAATGACGTAAAATCATAACCCATTGACACTTATGCATTTATTGGAAGAGCTACATTGATTAAGAATTAAAATGCATTAGAATAAACTAAGTAACGACCAAAATTACCTAATATATTTATCCATGGAGACTTTTTCACTAATTGGATTAACTATATTTATTAAGAACCACAAAAAATAGGAATAACCCAGTAAGGACCAAAAAGACATAAAATATTAATCCATTGAGACTTTTGCACTAATTGGACTAACTGCAATCATTAAGAACCAAAATGGACTACGATAGGCGTATTAAATACAAAACTGACCTAAAATATTTATCCATTTAGACTTATGCACTTGAACGACAAAGAACATTGTTTTAGAACCAAATGGACTCAAATAAACTAAGTCAAGACCAAAATGACCTAAAATGGTTATCCATTAACACTTATGCACTTATTTGCGGAATTACATTGATTGAGAACCAAAATGGACTAGAATATACCAAGTAAAGACCAAAATGACCTAAAATTTTAATCCAATGAGACTTTTGAACTAATTGGACCAAGTGTATTTATTAAGAACTAAAATGGACTAGAATAAACCTAGTAAAGACCAAAATGACCTAAAATTTTAATCCAATGAGACTTTTGAACTAATTGGACCAAGTGTATTTATTAAGAACTAAAATGGACTAGAATAAACCTAGAAAAGACCAAAATGACAAAAAATGTTAATCTATTAACACTTAAACACTTATTGGATATCAGATTGGCGCATATAAGCTGGCGTTGGAAAGCTAAAAATCTGAGCTACAACTTTTGGGTTGGAAGAAAAGATCAATTCTGAAGTATTCCATTGATTCTAAGGCTCAAAAATCTCACAAAGGTTAATGACTTATCACAAATGATACACAATATAGCATTTTAATCCAATTTATTTTACAATGAATGCAAAAATACTATCCAATCATGACGGTCCAAACCAACTCTCAACATTTACAACCATAAAATCTGATGAAAAAGCATGTAGTGCAATGTCCGTTTTTATTTATTTATTTATTTATTTTTTGTTTATTTTTCTTTTTTTTGTATTTTTAGTTTTTTTGAAATATAACAAATAAAATCCTAAATAAACCCCCACACTTAAATTATACATTGTCCCCAATGAAAGTAACAAGTATAAATAAGAGTAAGGAAAGGGAGCTCCCTGTTTAAACTTCAGTGTAGGTGGGCTTTTCCAAGGAGAGTTCTTATATGGAAGCATCTTCAAGCATAGAGCTCTCATGGAATAGCTTGAGGCGTTGTGATGACTCTTCATCATATGCATATTTTCCCACTATTTTAGTCTTATTTATCCTCAATCATTAGTTAAAATAAGGATTTATTTGATATATTTTGTTGATTTTTGTTTTTTGAGTTAATAAAATGTTGTGTTTTATTTCATTGATTAAGTAGGAATTTTTCGTAATTTTACATTGGGTTGTGTTTTAGTGCAGTGCAGAATTTTGGTGAGAAATCAACATGACATATTGGACCAACAACATTGATAAAGAACCAAAATCGACATGAATAAACCCAATAATAAACCAAAGGAGAAAAAATATAAATCCATTGAGAATTTTTCACTTATTGGGCGAACTACGTTTATTAAGAACTAAAATGGACTAGAATAAACCTAGTAAAGACCAAAATGACATAAAATTTTAATACATTGACACTTATGCACTTATTAGACGACCTGCATTGATTAAGAACCAAAATGGACTAGAATAAACCAAGTAATGAAAAAAATGACCTAAAATATTATTCCATTGAGACTTTTGCACTAATTGGATGAACTACATTTAGTAAGATCCACAATGGATTAAAATAAACCCAGTAAAGACAAAAAATGACCAAAAATATTAATCTAATGAGACTTTTTGAACTAAATGGACAAACTACATGATTAAGAAACAAAAATTAGTAAAGTAAACAAAATAATGAAAAAAATGACCTAAAATATTAATCCATTGAGAGTGTTTCACTAATTGGACGAATTGCATTCATTAAAAACCAAAATGGACTGTAAAAGACCTAGTAAAGAAAAAAATAACATAAAATATTTATCCTTTGATACTTATGCACTTATTGGATGGAGTACATTGTTTAAGAACCAAAATGGACTATAATCTTAACCAATTGACACTTATGCACTTATTGGATGAATTACATTGATTAAGAACCAAAATGGATTAAAACAAACATAGTAACAACCAAAATGACCTAATATATTAATCCATGAAGACTTTTCCACTAATTGGATCAACTGTATTAATTAAGAACCACAAAGGACCAGAATAAACATAGTAAGGACTAAAATGACCCATAATATTAATCCATTGAGACTTATGCACTTATCGGATGATCTACATTGATTGAGAACCAAGATAGTCAAGAAATAACTTAGTAAAGACAAAAATGACCCAAAATCTTAACCCATTTACACTTATGCACTTGTTGGACAAACTACATTGATTAATAATCAAAATGGACTGGAATAAGCCAAGTAAAGACCAAAATGACCTAAAATCTTAATTCGTTGACACTAATGTGCATATTGGACGAGTTACACATGATTAAGAACCAAAATGGACTAGAATAACCCATGTAAAGACCAAAATGACCTAAAATATTAATTGTAACACCCCGTTTTTCAAAGCGAGGGTGTATTTTTTTGTCAAAAGAAATTAAAATAAAACAGAGAAATAAATAAGGTAACACCTTTGGATAAGTAATTAAGTCGTTATAATTTTCAAGCAGCGGAAAAGTTCGCAATCCATGAATTCAAAATATTTACATAACAAAAGTAGTACAGTCTTCCACTTTAAAAATATATGCAACCCAAAAGAAAGACATCAGTTCCCTCTGTGTCAACCTAGTCTGATCATTTTACAAAACAACTAAACACCCTGAGTGATCTCCACGCGCCCCGTGGGATCCTCCTAGCGTAGCTCCAATCCAGCATTCCCATCTACATTCCCATCCGTAGGGTACGAACCGGTAGGATCGTCCTGACTCTCATCTGAGGGCAAAGCCCAGATTTCCACAATAATTGTAAAGGGTCACCAACCGAAATTAACAGATAACACATAACATTTAAGTTTTAAATGCACAAAATAACCTTTCAACTAAGCATGCACCTTAAAAGGATTTTCCATATGCTAAAAGTTCACATAATGCTTGCCAATTAAAAATGAAATCAAAATAAGGTTCTCAATCCATCAAGTAATACATAACTAACCAAGACCTTGATAAATCAATGAGCAATCTATTATCTAACTCAAAATAAGAATTTCTACTAAGCCAATCGATTGGGCAATCGATTTCCTGAAGGTTTTTAGTGAAATTTGAATTATGGGCTTAATTCAATCGATTGGGCAATCAATTGACAGCATATCTCAGCCCCTGACTTAAATTCAATCGATTGGGCAATCAATTGACAGCATATCTCAGCCCCTGACTTAAATTCAATCGATTGGGCAATCAATTGACAGCATATCTCAGCCCCTGACTTAAATTCAATCGATTGGGCAATCAATTGACAGCATATCTCAGCCCCTGACTTAATGCCAATCGATTTCCAAATCGATTTTTGCTGAATTCCTGCATGGCCATATCGATTTCCAAATCGATTTTCTTAATTG
>NW_027339417.1:49063-63336 GCF_000331145.2 Cicer arietinum | reverse complement strand
GCCATTAATAAATCCAATAAAGACCAAAATGTGTTAAAATAATAATCCATGGAGAAATTTTCACTTATTGGACGAATAACATTTTTTAAGATAAAAAATGGACAAGATTAGCTTAAATCTTAATTAACATTGGACGAACAACATTGATTAAGAACCAAAATGGATTAGAATAAACCAAGTAACGACCAAAATGACCTAATATATTAATCCATGGTGACTTTTGCACTAATTGGATTAACTACATTTATTAAGTAACACAAAGGACTAGAATCAACCTAGTAAGGATCAAAATGATCTAAAATGTCAGTCCATTGAGACTTTTTCCATTATTGGACAAACAACATTGATTATGAAAAAAAAGGAGTAGAATACACAAAGTAAAGACCTAATTTACCTAAAATATTAATCTCTTGAGAATTTTTCACTAATTAGACCAACTGCATTTTAAGAACTAAAATGTACTACAATAGAACTAGTAAATACCAAAATGACCTAAAATATTTATTCATCTAGACTTATGCACTTATTGGATGAATTACATTGTTTAAGAACCAAAATAGACTAAAATAAACTAAGTAAAGACAAAAATGACAAAAAATTAATAATCCATTAACACTTATGCACTTAATAGACAAGCCACGTTGATTGCGAACCAAAATAGACAAGAAATAACCAAGTAAAGACCAAAATGAACTAAAATCGTATTCCAATGAAACTTTTGCACTAATTGGACCAAGTGCATTTATTAAGTACTAAAATGAACTAGAATAAACCTAGTAAAGACCAAAGTGACCTAAAATCTTAATCCATTGACAGTTACACATTTGTTAGGAAACTACATTGATTAAGAACCAAAATGGACTAGAATAAACCAAGAAATGAAAGAAAAAAAACAAGAATATTAAACCACTGATACTTTTGCACTAATTGGACCAAGTACATTCAATAAGAACCACAACGTATTAGAATAAACCTAGTAAAAACCAAAATGACCTAAACTTTTTATCCATTGAGAATTTTGTACTAAATTGACAAACTACATTATTAAAAAAAATGGAAAAAATATTAATGCATTGATAATTTTTCACTTATTGGACAAACTACGTTTATCTAGAACTAAAGAGAACTAGAATAAACCTAGTAAAACCAAAATGACCTAAAATCATAATCCAATGACAGTTTTGCAGTTATTAGACAAACTACATTGATTAAGATCCAAAATGGATTAGAATAAATCTAGTCATGAACTTGATAGACGAACTACATTGTTTAAAAAATATAATGGGCTAGAATATTAATCCATTGAGATGTTTTCATTAATTGGACCAAGTGAATTCAATAAGAACCCCAATGGATTAGAATAAACCTAATACATTTCAAAATGACCTAAAATATATATGCATTTAGACTTTTGCACTAATTGGACCATTTGCATTCATTAAGAAAAAAAATGTACTACAATAGACCTAGTAAAGAAAAAAATAACCTAAAATATTTATCCGTTGATACTTATGCAATTTTTTGGACGAAGTACATTTTTTAAGAACAAAAATGGAGTGAAATAAAATAAGCAAAGACCAAAATGACAAAAAATGATAATCCATTAACACTTATGCACTTATTAGACGAACTACGTTGATAGAGAACCAAAATAGATAAGAAAAAACTAAGTAAAGACCAAAATGACCTAAAGTCTTAATCTAATGAGACTTTTGCACTAATTAGGCTAAGGGTGTTTATTAAGAACTAAAATGGACTAGAATAAACCAAGTTAAAATAAATAACCTAAAACATTTACCCATTGAGATTTATGCGCATATTGGACGACCTACACATTATTAAGAACCAAAATGACCTCGAATAAACTAAGTAAAGACCAAAATGACCTAAAATATTAATCTATGAAGACTTCTGCACTAATGGGACCAACTACATTGGTTGAGAACCAAAATGGACTACAATAGACCAAGTAAAGACCTAGACTTTTGCACTTGTTGGACCAATGCCATTGATTAAGAACAAAAATAGACATGAATAAACCCAATAAAGACCAAAATAAGCTAAAATAATAACCCATTGAGAATTTTTCACTTACTGGACGAAATATATTTATTAAGAAATAAAACTAACAAGAATAAACCTAGTAAAGACAAAAATGACGTAAAATCATAACCCATTGACACTTATGCATTTATTGGAAGAGCTACATTGATTAAGAATTAAAATGGATTAGAATAAACCAAGTAACGACCAAAATTACCTAATATATTTATCCATGGAGACTTTTTCACTAATTGGATTAACTATATTTATTAAGAACCACAAAAAACAGGAATAAACCCATTTAGGACCAAAAAGACATAAAATATTAATCCATTGAGACTTTTGCACTAATTGGACTAACTGCAATGATTAAGAACCAAAATAGACTACGATAGGCCTAGTAAAGAAAAAACTAACCTAAAATATTTATCCATTTAGACTTATGCACTTGTACGACAAAGAACATTGTTTTAGAACCAAATGGACTCAAATAAACTAAGTAAAGACCAAAATGACCTAAAATGGTTATCCATTAACACTTACGCACTTATTTGCGGAATTACATCGATTGAGAACCAAAATGGACTAGAATACACCAAGTAAAGACCAAAATGACCTAAAATGGTTATCCATTAACACTTACGCACTTATTTGCGGAATTACATCGATTGAGAACCAAAATGGACTAGAATACACCAAGTAAAGACCAAAATGACCTAAAATGGTTATCCATTAACACTTACGCACTTATTTGCGGAATTACATCGATTGAGAACCAAAATGGACTAGAATAAACCTAGAAAAGACCAAAATGACAAAAAATGTTAATCTATTAACACTTAAACAATTATTGGACGAACTACATTGATTGAGAACCAAAATGGACAAGAAATAACTAAGTAAAGAGAAAAATAACCTAAATCTTAATCCAATGAGAGTTTTGCACTAATTAGAACGAGTGCATTTATTAACAACTAAAATGGAGTAGAATAAACCTAGTAAAGACAAAATAACATAAAATAATAATCCATTGAAACTTTTGCACTAATTGGATCAACTGCATTCATTAAGAACCAAAATGGACTACTTATCGTAACATTTGGGCACAAGTATCTAGCTTTTTAGTTTGGTATTTTAAAATCTCATCATAGCTTAGATTAATATTTTTAGATTGGTTCTAAACATTTGGTCGAATTTGAATTATAATTTTATCATTTGCATTTAAATTTTATTATTTGTATTTTGACTCTTTCTCGCTCTGTAGGTCATAACATGAGCTTTGGATATCAGATTGGAGCATATGAGCTGGCGTTGGAAAGCTAAAAATCTGAGCTACAACTTTTGGGTTGGAAGAAAAGATCAATTCCGAAGTATTCCATTGATTATAAGGCTCAAAAATATCACAACGAACCAAAATGGACTAGAATGAACCTAGAAAAGACCAAAAAGGCTTAAAATATTAAATCATTAAGGCTTTTACACTTATTGAACGAACTAAATTGCTTTAGATCCAAAATTGACTATAAGTAACCTACTAGAGACATAAATAACCTGAAATATTAATCTGTTGAGAATTTTGCATTTATTGGACGAACTACATTGAGTTAGAACAAAAATGGACTAGAATAAATCTAGTAAATACCAAAATGATCTAAAATATTAATCCATTAAAACATATAAACTTATTGGATGAACTACATAGAATAAACCTAGTAAATACAAAAATGACCTAAAATATTAAATCTTTCAGACTTTTGCACTTATTGGACGAACTACATTGATTGAGAACCAAAATGGACTAGAATTAACCTAGTAAAGAACAAGATGACCTAAAATATTAATCAGTTGAGTGTTTTGCCCTAATTGGATGAACTACATTGATTTACAACCAAAATGGACTATAATAAACCTACTTAAGACATAAATGACCTGAATTGTTAATCCATTCAAAATTTTGCACTTATTGGACAAACTACATTTGTTTAGAGCCAAAATGGTCTTGGAATAAACCTAGCAAATATTAAAATGACCTAAAATATTAATCCATTGACACTTATGCACTTATTGGACGAACTACATTGATTGAGAACAAAAATGAACTAGAATAAACCAAGTAAAGAAAAAAATCACCTAAAATATTAATCCATTAAGACATTTGAACTTATTGGACGAACTGCATTGATTAAGAACCAAAAAGAACTAGAATCAACATAGTAATGAAAAAAATGACCTAAAAAATTATTCCATTTAAAACTTTTGACTAATTTGAAGAACTACATTTAGTAAGATCCACAATGGATTAAAATAAACCCAGTAAAGACAAAAAAATGACCTAAAATATTAATCTAATGAGACTTTTGAACTAAATGGACAAACTACATTGATTAAGAAACACAAATCAGTAAAGTAAACAAAATAAAGAAAAAAATGACCTAAAATATTAATCCATTGAGAGTGTTTCACTAATTGGATGAATTGCATTCATTAAAAACCAAAATGGACTATAAAAGACCTAGTAAAGAAAAAAATAACATAAAATATTTATCCTTTGATACTTATGCACTTATTGGACGGAGTACATTGTTTAAGAACCAAAATGGACTATAATCTTAACCAATTGACACTTATGCACTTATTGGACGGAGTACATTGTTTAAGAACCAAAATGGACTATAATCTTAACCAATTGACACTTATGCACTTATTGGACGGAGTACATTGTTTAAGAACCAAAATGGACTATAATCTTAACCAATTGACACTTATGCACTTATTGGACGGAGTACATTGTTTAAGAACCAAAATGGACTATAATCTTAACCAATTGACACTTATGCACTTATTGGACGGAGTACATTGTTTAAGAACCAAAATGGACTATAATCTTAACCAATTGACACTTATGCACTTATTGGACAAACTACATTGATTAATAATCAAAATGGACTGGAATAAACCAAGTAAAGACCAAAATGACCTAAATTCTTAATCCGTTGACACTAATGTGCATATTGGACGAGTTACACATGATTAAGAACCAAAATAGACTAGAATAACCCATGTAAAGACCAAATTGACCTAAAATATTAATCTATGGAGACTTCTGCACTAAAGTGACCAACTACATTAATTGAGAACCAAAATGGATTCAATGGACCAAGTAAAGACCAAAATTACCTAAAATCTTAAACCAATGAAACTACACATGATTATGACCTAAAATATTAATATATGGAGACCTTTCCACTAATTGAACCAAGTACATAGATTAAAAACAAAATAAACACAAAACTGACCTAAAATATTTCTCCATTGAGATTTATGCGTTTATTGGATGAACTACACATGATTAAGAACCAAAATGACCTAAAACATTAATCTATGGAGACTTTCCACTATATGGACCAACTACATAGATTGAGATCCAAAATGGCCTACAATAGACCAAGTAAAGACTTAGATGATCTAAAATAGTAATCTGTTGAGAATTTTCCCCTTTTTAGACAATGACATTGATTAAGAAAAAAAAATGGCCATTAATAAATCCAATAAAGACCAAAATGTGTTAAAATAATAATCCATGGAGAAATTTTCACTTATTGGACGAATAACATTTTTTAAGATAAAAAATGGACAAGATTAGCTTAAACCTTAATTAACATTGGACGACCAACATTGATTAAGAACCAAAATGGATTAGAATAAACCAAGTAACGACCAAAATGACCTAATATATTAATCCAAGGTGACTTTTGCACTAATTGGATTAACTACATTTATTAAGTAACAAAAAGGACTAGAATCAACCTAGTAAGGATCAAAATGATCTAAAATGTCAGTCCATTGAGACTTTTTCCATTATTGGACAAACAACATTGATTATGAAAAAAAAGGAGTAGAATACACTAAGTAAAGACCTAATTTACCTAAAATATTAATCTCTTGAGAATTTTTCACTAATTAGACCAACTGCATTTTAGAACTAAAATGTACTACAATAGAACTTGTAAATACCAAAATGACCTAAAATATTTATTCATCTAGACTTATGCACTTATTGGATGAATTACATTGTTTAAGAACCAAAATAGACTAAAATAAACTAAGTAAAGACAAAAATGACAAAAAATTAATAATCCATTAACACTTATGCACTTATTAGACAAGCCACATTGATTGCGAACCAAAATAGACAAGAAATAACCAAGTAAAGACCAAAATGAACTAAAATCGTATTCCAATGAAACTTTTGCACTAATTGGACCAAGTGCATTTATTAAGTACTAAAATGAACTAGAATAAACCTAGTAAATACCAAAGTGACCTAAAATCTTAATCCATTAAAAGTTACACATTTGTTAGGAAACTACATTGATTAAGAAACAAAATGGACAAGAATAAACCAAGAAATGAAAGAAAGAAAAACAAGAATATTAAACCACTAATACTTTTGCACTAATTGGACCAAGTACATTCAATAAGAACCACAACGTATTAGAATAAACTTAGTAAAAACCAAAATGACCTAAACTTTTTATCCATTGAGAATTTTGTACTAAATTGACAAACTACATTATTAAAAAAAATGGACATGAATAAACCCAATAATAACCAAGATGAGAAAAAATATTAATGCATTGATAATTTTTCACTTATTGGACAAACTACGTTTATCGAGAACTAAAGAGAACTAGAATAAACCTAGTAAAACCAAAATGACCTACAATCATAATCCAATGATAGTTTTGCACTTATTAGACAAACTACGTTGATTAAGATCCAAAATGGATTAGAATAAATCTAGTCATGAACTTGATAGACGAACTACATTGTTTAAAAAACATAATGGGCTAGAATATTAATCCATTGAGATGTTTTCATTAATTGGACCAAGTGAATTCAATAAGAACCCCAATGGATTAGAATAAACCTAATACATATCAAAATGACCTAAAATATATATGCACTGAGACTTTTGCACTAATTGGACCAATTGCATTCATTAAGAAAAAAAATGTACTACAATAGACCTAGTAAAGAAAAAAATAACGTAAAATATTTATCCTTTGATACTTATGCAGTTTATTGGACGAAGTACATTTTTTAAGAACAAAAATGGAGTGAAATAAAATAAGCAAAGACCAAAATGACAAAAAATGATAATCCATTAACACTTATGTGCTTATTAGACGAACTACGTTTATTGAGAACCAAAATAGATAAGAAATAACTAAGTAAAAACCAAAATGACCTAAAGTCTTAATCTAATGAGACTTTTGCACTAATTAGGCTAAGGGTGTTTATTAAGAACTAAAATGAACTAGAATAAACCAAGTTAAATTAAATAACCTAAAACATTTACCCATTGAGATTTATGCACATATTGGACGACCTACACATTATTAAGAACCAAAATGACCTCGAATAAACTAAGTAAAGACCAAAATGACCTAAAGAATTAATCTATGAAGACTTCTGCACTAATGGGACCAACTACATTGGTTGAGATACAAAATGGACTACAATAGACCAAGTAAAGACCTAGACTTTTGCACTTGTTGGACCAATGCCATTGATTAAGAACAAAAATAGACATGAATAAACCCAATAAAGACCAAAATAAGCTAAAATAATAACCCATTTACAATTTTTCACTTACTGGACGAAATACATTTATTAAGAAATAAAACTAACAAGAATAAACCTAGTAAAAACAAAAATGACGTAAAATCATAACCCATTGACACTTATGCATTTATTGGAAGAGCTACATTCATTAAGAATTAAAATGGATTAGAATAAACCAAGTAACGACCAAAATTACCTAATATATTTATCCATGGAGACTTTTTCACTAATTGGATTAACTATATTTTTTAAGAACCACAAAAAACAGGAATAAACCCAGTAAGGACCAAAAAGACATAAAATATTAATCCATTGAGACTTTTTCACTAATTGGACTAACTGCAATCATTAAGAACCAAAATGGACTACGATAGGCCTAGTAAAGAAAAAACTGACCTAAAATATTTATCCATTTAGACTTATGCACTTGTACGACAAAGAACATTGTTTTAGAACCATATGGACTCAAATAAACTAAGTAAAGACCAAAATGACCTAAAATGGTTATCCATTAACACTTATGCACTTATTTGCGGAATTACATTGATTGAGAACAAAAATGGACTAGAATACACCAAGTAATGACCAAAATGACCTAAAATTTTAATCCAATGAGACTTTTGGACTAATTGGACCAAGTGTATTTATTAAGAACTAAAATGGACTAGAATAAACCTAGAAAAGACCAAAATGACAAAAAATGTTAATCTATTAACACTTAAACAATTATTGGACGAACTACATTGATTCAGAACCAAAATAGACAAGAAATAACTAAGTAAAGAGAAAAATAACCTAAATCTTAATCCAATGAGAGTTTTACACTAATTAGAACGAGTGCATTTATTAACAACTAAAATGGAGTAGAATAAACCTAGTAAAGATAAAAATAACATAAAATAATAATCCATTGAAACTTTTGCACTAATTGGATCAACTACATTCATTAAGAACCAAAATGGACTACTTATCGTAACATTTGGGCACAAGTATCTAGCTTTTTAGTTTGGTATTTTAAAATCTCATTATAGCTTAGATTAATATTTTTAGATTGGTTCTAAACATTTGGTCGAATTTGAATTATAATTTTATTATTTGCATTTAAATTTTATTATTTGTATTTTGACTCTTTCTCGCTCTGTAGGTCATAACATGAGCTTTGGATATCAGATTGGCGCATATGAGCTGGCGTTGGAAAGCTAAAAACTGAGCTACAACTTTTGGGTTGGAAGAAAAGATCAATTCCGAAGTATTCCATTGATTATAAGGCTCAAAAATCTCACAAAGGTTAATGACTTATCACAAATGATACACAATTTAGCATTTTAATCCAATTAGATCTTACAAAGTGATCTTCAAATAAAATGACAAAATAAAAGGGAAAATAAAGAAACAAAGATGGATTATGTTAAGAAGATGAAGAAGACGTCACAATCAAGGATGATTGATAAGTCAATGGTGAATCGTCACAATGGTAAGAAAGTCATTAATAAGATTGAAGCAAGCTCTAGCCTAAGAACTTAAATACGAGACCTAACTCACTCATAATTCTCATTAGAGAAATTATAATTCATTCAAAGACCTTATCTCAACGAGATTACAAATTTACATTTATAGTAAAATTATCTCTAAACCTAAATGGGTCATAAGTGACACCACTCTCTAGTCTCATATTGGACTTACATCATGTTTTTCTAAAATAAACTAAATGTAAGGAAACAAAGTATCTATACTTACATATAACATCAATTAAATTTATATTTAAACTATTACGATTGCAAATTAAAGCAAACTAAGAATTATAACAAACCAAATGAAAACAAATAAAGTTCGTCTTAATTTATTAAAATATGGATCATCTTTATGCTCTTGAGATCCTTCTCAAATCGAGACAAAGAAAAGGAGAGGAGGTCACGACAGTGAGAAACGGTCGAGAGAGGGAAAATGAAGGAATTGTTAGAGAAACAAAGAGCGAGGAGAGAAACGGTCATGGGTTAACAAAGAGAGAAATGGTCGAGAAAATGAGGTGAAAGGCGACGAGGTGGACAACGCAATTTCAACGAATGGACTGCGGCGACGATGTGAGAATTAAGGAGGATGATACAATATTGTCAATAGAGTGAGAGTGGGTGTGAGGTTGTTGCGGCGAGGATATCACTAGGGTTTTGAATTAGGCCTAATGGGTTATGGATCTGATTGTAGTATCAAAAAAAGATGGTCTTATTGGGCCAAATTTTTATGTAAAAAAAAAAATGAATAGTGTTGGTTTGGTTCGATTTTTATTGGTTTTTAAGACTAAAGTCCAATTCCCAAACTAATATTCTTCGGTTTACATTAATTTGGTTTGGTTTCTTACCCGGACAAAAAATAACAGGTAATTTTCGAGTTGATTTAGTTTGGATATTCGGATTGATTGAATTTATTTTGTCCACTTACACCCATAAACCAAACTACATGTAACACCCCAAATTTTATAATAAACTACTTTATTAATTAAATAGAATTTTAAATAATTAATTTGATGACTAATATTATTTTAGAATATATGTTGATAAATTTCGTGGCTAATTTTCGTTATATGAATGATTTCTATGATGTGTTAGTTTGATACATGTTATATTACATGAGCGATATAAATAATACATATTATATTTTGTTATTTGATATATTTAAAAAAAATAGTATTTTAGTGTAATATATATTTTAAAGAAAAAGATTTTATGCGATTTTACGTGTACATACATGTACCCAATTAATGTAATATTTTTATGTGCGCTTGACTTATGTTAAGTATGAAGATAGTTATATTTCAATTATTTATAACTATTTTCTATTTTTAATTATTTTTTTATAAATAATTATCTTGATATAGAATTGATATTGTGTTTGATTTCGTTTATTTTTAAATACTTGTTATGGTATTGTGATTTTATATATATTTATTATGATTTAGTAATTAATAAAAAATATTGATGTTATATTTATTTATTTTATAATTTTGACCATTTTCTAATATGATGGTATTATTATAATGTGAGTATTTTGAGAAATAAGTATAATTGTAGAGATTATTTTGAATGTGAGAGTTTTGATTATTAGTAATATATTTTTTTTATATTGATTATTTTAATTACTCTAATTTATAAAATATTAGTAATGTTTGGAAAACTAAATGGTGTTTGGAGGAATATTAAAAAGGTGATTAAATAATTATTAGTTTTATTTTAACAAAATAAAAATAATAGTAGTAAAATATAAATAAAGAGACCAATGGGTTTGACTCCATGAACCCTAATTGTTAATAAAATAAAACAAACAAAAGAAGGGAAGGAAGTTGGAAGGGCAGCCGTAAAACCAAAGAGGAAACACAACAATAACCCTATCATTTGACACCGGTGATCGATAACTATTCCAGAAAACTTTCTCCATTTTCGCCCAAATTTGAGTATGTTATTTAATTCATTTAACTCATCAATTGATCATAATTTTCCAGATTTTTAACAACTCCAATTTCTCCCTAAAATATCCGACTTCTTCGTTTGTAGAATTCGTTATTTTGCATCGTTCTCCTTCACCGTAAGTCTGATTTGAGTGAAACCAACGCCAAAACGACCGTGTGAAAAGTGGCTATATTATCCACTGATTGGTTTTCTGATTTATGGTAATAACGACCGTGTGAAAAGTGGCTATACTATCCACTGATTGGTTTTCTGATTTATGATCGATTGAAGGACAAAGAGTCAAAGAGCAAAGACTGTTTGGGCGTCGAATCGTATTCATAGGTGAAAGCGTCGAAATAAGGTAAGGGGTGAGCGAGCGTTTGAATTCATGAGTGTAATATATTGTGAGATGAACGGGAAAACCGTATTTCCCAACGATTCATCTGGGGCTCCCTACGTATGGCAGTAGCCCTTTGAGGGATAAATTAATTAATGTGAAAATATGGAAATTGTAAGTTGATTTTATCTCGTTAAATGTGTGGCATTTGGTATTATTGTGATATTTGATTTTATCTCGTTAAATGTGTGGCATTTGGTATTATTGTGATATTTGATTTTATCTCGTTAAATGTGTGGCATTTGGTATTATTGTGATATTTGATTTAATTTCTTTAAATGTGTGGTGTGTGATATTATTGTGATAGTGGTTGTTGAATTAATTTTATGCATATGTTTGATTAGATGAGTTTAAATGATGTTAGAATAAAAATAGATGTGTTGTGATAATTATATGTAATGATGATAATGTATGATTAATAATGGTGATATGATGATGATAGTGATTCTATAAATTGCGATGAGTTTATGTGATGATGATGATGATGTGTGATTAATTATAGTGATGTTATAAATTGTGATGAGAATATTGTGATTTTAATTTGTGTCTAAGATGACGGTATTAATGGAGTATCATATACCAACGAGGGGAGAAAATAAATATTGTGAATTTGTGAAGTGGAGATTATTTTGTCATCATATAGGTAGGGCCTGACAAGCCTAGTGATTCCGGGGAAGTACAACTAAATGAGCCTGATCGTGGCGGTCTGCAGTCGAGCCTTAAGGCAAGATTGTTAGACCTTGGAGGTATTCGGGTGGGGAATTCCTAGGTGACTTGGAGGTAGCACTCCAAATGTCGGGAGCTACCACGCAACACACGTTTACCTCGACTGTCACGTATATGTGTCTCGGGTTGAGTTGAGGGGATCTATGAGGACAGGGCCAATTTGAATTGTCCGTCCACCGGGATGGTGGCATAGTATCAAGCCTCCTAACCAAGTACTTCAGAGTTAGAATGGTACCACATTGTGAAGTAGAGTCTAAGCTCATGCATAGCATTGCATTTACTTGTGATTGTTTTGTGGTGATTGATGTGTTTCAAAAGTAATAATAATTACTCTTAGATGATTTGATGCATATTATAATGAGATGATTATCTTACTTGAGTGAATTTGATGTTATAATATGATACTATTTACTTAAATATTTTGATATATCATAATGTGATTATGATACGGTCTATTATTAGGTGATACCGGGAATAAGGGATTAAGTTGTATTTTACTTTTTTTAATTTGAAATGAATTTTTGTATGAATATCTGAGAAGTACTAGTAATTTTTTAAATTAAATCAAGTAATAATACTTAAATAAAGCTTATTGAGATTACACTATTTTAACGGAGAAAATAAGTTTAAAGTGTTCTTTTTGATTTTGGAGAAACATGATATCCTAAGTTAAAAATAAAAGTTTTTATTTCTTGGATTAACATTTTTATTTATCCGCTGCAAATTTTATAGAAATATGACATAAATTATTATATATTATTTTGGGGTTTAGGGTGTCACATTAGTGGTATCAAAGCAGGTCTTTCCAATCAGGCCGAGTGGGTCGAATTTCGATTTTGTGTTACGAATGTCAGTCGTGTCAATTGTGTTTTCTTGTGTAATAATTATTTTCACTATAATTGTGTTGATGATGATATGCTTTTGTATTATTATACATATTTTCGAGATTACTAATTAACTGTTTATTAATTGCTTACTCTGATTGTGTTATGGATCCTAAATTCCTACTTAAGTGAGTAAATAAAACATAAAATTACTTGTTAAGATTTGAGTTAATTTTAATTGTTGACAAGATTATGTTAGTTACTTGTTGCTTATTGCTGTCTATCGAACTATGATTTTTGCACTCATGCTTTATACGAATAGTTGGAAGTAATAATTTTGATTGACCAACTGTATGTTTCGAGTTATTATCAAGTGTCATACCTTACTAGTTAGTTGTTTTAAAAGTTTGACTTTCACCCTTAATCAAGTAAAAATATTTAGTTTTGATATCTATTTGTTTAAAGCGTTTGATATAATAACTAATTGATTGAAACATTAGTTTCCGTATGAATTATATATTTAAAACTTCAAGTATTGACTTTTACTAGGTACAAATTATTATTATTCTATTGAAACTCAATTTAGAGAAAAAATGATGTTTCGTTCTAAACTTTGAGTTAGATAGGAAATATATCTCTTACGTTTAAAATTTTAATTTTGACTAAAAATTTATTATTTTTATTTATGTTGGCTTGTGTTAAAAAAAAAATCATTTTTAAATCGTGAATGTTAACTTTAAATCACTTGAAAGTGTTGATGGTTGTAACACCCCAATTTCTCATTACCTTATTTTGAATAGTATAATGATACGATACTATTTTTTTTTATGAGTGTTAATATATGTTCTAATTTCTTAGGTGTGTATGAGTGTTTGCTTTAGTAATTGAGTTAAATTATTAATATTAACCATATTTAACTTACAAAAAAATAAATAAAATAAAATAAATATGTATATAGATATAAATAAAATAAAACCAAGAGTTAGCTATAATAGAATGGAATAATAATAACAATAATAACAATAATAATAATAATAATAATAATAATAATAATAATAATAATAATAATAATAATAATAATAATATTATAATAATAATAACTTAGGTCATTATGTAGTATATATATATATAGCCTTCCAAAAAACTGCATCCCAATCAGAGAGGAATAGGAGCCGCATTCCAATTTCAGCAAAAAATTAGGATTTGTAATCCCAT
>NW_027339417.1:47323-48563 GCF_000331145.2 Cicer arietinum | reverse complement strand
ATAAACCATGAAATTACTTGCTAAGATTTGAGTTAATTTTAATTGTTGACAAGATTATGTTAGATACTTGTTGCTTATTGCTGTCTGTCGAACTATGATTTTTGCACTCATGTTTTATACGAATAGTTGGAAGTAATAATTTCGATTGACCAACTGTATGTTTCGAGTTATTAATCTCATTCACGTAATCTTAGTTATCAAATGTCATACCTTACTAGTTAGTTGTTTTAAAAGTTTGTCTTTCACCCTTAATCAAGTTAAAATATTTAGTTTTGATATCTATTTGTTTAAAGCGTTTGATATAATAACTAATTGATTGAAACATTGGTTTCCGTATGAATTATATGTTTAAAACTTCAAGTATTGATTTTTACTAGGTACAAATTATTATTATTCTGTTGAAACTCAATTTAGAGAAAAAAATGATGTTTCGTTCTAAACTTTGAGTTAGATAGGAAATATATCTCTTACGTTTAAAGTTTTAATTTTGACTAAAAATTTATTATTTTTATTTTATGTTGGCTTGTGTTAAAAAAAAAATCAATTTTAAATCGTGAATGTTAACTTTAAATCACTTGAAAGTGTTGATGGTTGTATCTAGATGAGTAGAGTTTTGATATTGGTTTTGAAAACAATTTAGAATGTTCGTCATGATTTAGAAGTATGAAATTCATATTATTAGCAATAGTAATTCTTGAATATTAGAGGTCGGTAGAACTTAGAATTTTAAAAAAATGACATTTTGAAGGAGTTAAAGTTTACTTATTTTGTATGATGAAAATAACTTTTGTTTGAATTACTCTTGATTATTTTAAAGAAAATAAATTGAGTTGAATTTTTGTTGATTTATAAAATAACAATAATTATATGCTATTGATTTTATTTAATGTTTAAAACAGCTTAAAGTTTACAATATGTTTTACTAGGTCTTGTTTTTTTGAAAATTGAAAACAATTGTTATTATCTTGGTTTAGGGGCTGGTGTGAATATTGAACCGTAAGGGTGTTGGGATATTTACTTAAAATGATTGATTTTCTGATTATGATATTATGAACTCATTAGAGTTCGACTCGATGTTAGAGTTTTAGAGTTTAAGAACTCTTCAGTGATTTACAATAGTACTAATGATAAAATGTCTACTAATTGAGAAAGAGAAGGAAAAAGAAGGAAAAAAAACACAAAGTTTTAAAAAAATCTTCTCAATAGTGAAATTCTTTTTGAAAAATTATCTAAATTTTGG
>NW_027339417.1:46808-47238 GCF_000331145.2 Cicer arietinum | reverse complement strand
GATTGATATGTGTAGAGTGCATCATGTAAATTGGTATGCGTATAGAAACTAAAATTTATTTTATCAATTTTTTTATTAATTATAAAATTGCAAATTTTATTTGAGACTCAATTTTTAAGATTAAAACAAAACTCCAAAATCTTTAAAATTGATGATGTGTTATGTTTTGGACCAATTTTGTGGCTTGATAGAAATTGAGGGATGTATCTAAGCATGTTGAGTAGTTAGTGTGACAGGAGTCTACTATTTTGTAGATTTATGAATTAGTGTAATTCATTATCATTATCATATGTCCTATGTTTTGTGTCATGTGCACTACTTTAATGTATATAAATATATAATTTTTTTTAAGTTTGATAAAATAAGAAAATAAATTGGAACTATTTTAGAAGTGCTAATTAATTGTAAAATTTCCTATCTATCTATATGT
>NW_027339417.1:44939-46510 GCF_000331145.2 Cicer arietinum | reverse complement strand
GTGATTTATTTTATTTGTATTGTATTTAGAAACGTGATTTATCTTAGTTGTTTTTATTTAGACTTGAATTAATGAAAAATAATTTAAAGAAAAATTTGGAATTCTCAATGAATTATTTTTGGGTGCTAAATGGTTAGTGGTATTTTTTTAATAATAATTTAAGTCTAGAAATTAATTTTTAGAATGATGTGTAACCTTGAAAGTGGTTTTTGCACTATGTGATTCAATTTGGTTTGATAATGTATTGTATCTTCTAGTAAATAATTATTTATCTTATCTTCTACTTGGAAAATCTATATATGCTTTCATTTGTTGTAACTTTTAAGTGATGGTTAACTCAAAAGAAAATTTAATCATGATCAATTTGGAGCAATTAGACCTCTATGGGAATATGTTTCATTTTTAGAATCATCGTTTGAGTTATGAGATGAACGTAAAACCTTGGTGCTAATTTTTGGATTAATTATTTGAATGTGTATATGATTATGTAAATATTAAATTGTTCGTGTTTCAAGTGTTCTAATTGTTGGGAATTGGTGTGTAGAGTTAGAGTAGTCGAGAGCATCTAGATGTGAAATAGTTTTATATTTCTTCAATCAAATTATTGGTTATATGTCAATGTTAGTGGCCTTTCTTTAGTTGGTGTAACTAGTAGTAAATTACAACTAAATTATTGTGAAGGTGTAATTAATTGAATTTTTAACTTGAAGTAAGGAGTAGAAGTTGTGGCGCCGCCTTCGCACTCCTGAACCATGTTAAAGATATTTTTAATTATTCATATTTGAATTTGAATGACTGCAGTTATAGTTCCTTAAGTAGTTGACTACATGAGTAAGAGGGAATATACCCCGCGATGACTCATCGTCAATAAAAGAGACAACGATAACTCATTATTTTGTTAGAAGTACCTTTTAATTTTATTTTTAAATAATAAAAGAAAAACATGTTCATTCCTTATATCAATTGAATGAATTTAATTATTAAATATATGTTATTGGGAAATAGTATCTCTATCATTACTTTTTTTCCTTGATTATATATATATATATATAATATGTTTTTATAGAGTAATTGATTGTAATTCTATTATAGTGTTATTAAGTTGTTAGATGTATTTTATACTTTAAAAAGTTACTCTCTTTGTCAGACCTAAGTTAAATTTGTTGAATGTTTCGTGATATGATTTAGACTTTATTTTAAGGAGTAAAACGAGTAATATTTGGTTTGAAAGAAATAGTTGAAATTGACAACGTACTTGGAATATGTTTCATTTAACCAAACTAAATGAACTACATTATTATTGACAAAATCTATATGTTATGTTTTATATGTAAATGATAGTGAGTAACTCTAGGGTATTTTATTTCATAATTGAATGGTAAATGTGATAACTATTTTATTTCATAATTGAATGATAAATATTATACATGTTAATTGATTTATTTTGTCATGTTAGTCTATCATGCTATGTTAGTTGAATTTTACATGATGTGCTTAATTGGAGATTGAATGTCTTAAATATGTTCATAAACTAAGTTTGAATTTTGAGAGTGGTAAGTTAGATATTAGTT
>NW_027339417.1:37892-41592 GCF_000331145.2 Cicer arietinum | reverse complement strand
GTACTTCAGAGTTAGAATGGTACCACATTGTGAAGTAGAGTCTAAGCTCATGCATAGCATTGCATTTTCTTGTGACTGTTTTGTTGTGATTAATATGTATTATGTGTGATAATAATTTCTGCGACGATTTGATGTTATAGTGAAGTGTATTGATTTTCCTTGATTTTGACTATACAATGTGATGTTTTTCTTTGAAGAATGTTTGTGTAATGATACGGTTTATTGATGATTAATTGCGTGTTCCTCTTATTTATATTATACTATCAACATGAATTCAAAACTCACCTCCTTCGCTGTTTGTGTTTGACTGGCTTGGCCCTGCGTTTGTGAAATCGCAGTTATTATAGGTTAATGAGTCTCGAAGTTCAAGTTTGGGAGAAACCCCGCTCTGATAGGTGATACCGGGAATTAAGAGTTGTAATGTGTATTTTACTTATGTTATTATAAATGACTTTTTATATGAAAACTTAGTACGAGTAAGTCTTGGGAATTAAATCAAGAAATTCTAGTTAAATCAAGTTCATTGATATTGTATTATTTTAATTGAGGAATAAAGTTGAATTGTTACATGTGTATTTAGAGAAACGTGATATCCTAAATTAGATATTAAAGTTTTTATTCTCTTTAACAGATTTTCTTTATCCGCTGCAAGTTTTCTTCAAATAATTTAGTATATATTATTAAAAATGTTATTTTGGGGTTTAGGGTGTCACGGTAAGAATATAAGATTCGTTTATTGCAAGAAAGAAAAAAACATTAATATAAGTTATTTGTCCTTGAAGTTTATTAAATTTGCACTAAAATCAAATTCAAACTCAAAAGAGGAGAAAAAAGTAGTAAATGTTAGATAGCATATGTTGTGCGCATGAAGCGCAACACCTGCGCCTGGGGCGCATTTCTGCTTTCCTGAATCTGTCCAAATGCGCCTTAAGCGCAAATCCCGCATAAGGAGAATGTATAAAAACTCATTTTTCTCACTTTTAAGGGATCATTTTTACATTTGAGAAGTTTGGAGACTTGTGCCCTAGCAGAAAAACTCAGAGACGACTGTTTTTAAAACCATTGGAGGAGTTTTATCAAGAATCATTTATGAATCTTTCTTGTTATTCTTCTTTAATCTCCATCTATTGCATCTCTGTCATGAGTAACTAAACCCTATTTTGTGACACCATAAACCCCAAAATAATATATAATAAAATTATATCATATTTCTATAAAATTTGCAGCGGATAAATAAAAATATTAATCCAAGAAATAAAAACTTTTATTTTTAACTTAGGATATCATGTTTCTCAAAAATCAAAAAGAACACTTTAAACTTATTTTCTCCGTTAAAATAGTGTAATCTCAATAAGCTTTATTTAAGTATTATTACTTGATTTAATTTAAAAAATTACTAGTACTTCTTAGATATTTATACAAAAATTCATTTCAAATTAAAAAAAGTAAAATACAACTTAATCCCTTATTCCCGGTATCACCTATCAGAGCGTGGTTCCCCCCAAACTTGAACTTCAAGATTCATTAACCTGTAATAATTGCGATTTCGCAAACGCAGGGCCAAGCCAGTCAAACACAAACAACGAAGGAGGTGAGTTTTGAAAACATGATGGCGGTATAATACAAGTAAGAAGAACACCCAAACAATCATAATAGAACCGTATCATTACACAAACATCCCATCAAGAAAATATCACATTAAAATGTCAAGATCACTCAAGGGAAATCAATAAATCTCACTATAACATCAAATCATCTAAGAGAAATTATCACCACACACGATACATATTAATCACAACAAACACAATCACAATAAAATTACATAAAATTATCACAACACATCAATTTTTATTATAACATCATTTAAACTCATCTAATCAAACATATGCATAAAATTAATTCAACAACCAATATCACAATAACATCAAACACCACACAGTTAAAGAAATTAAATCAAAGTATCACAATGATATCAAATGCCACACATTTAACGAAATTAAATCAAATATCAAAATAATATCAAATGCCAACATTTATCGAAATTAAATCAAATATCACAATAAAATTAAATACCACGCATTTAACAAATCAATAAACACCTTATAAGTATCTCTATTCCAAATTTTAATCTCACAATTTCCATTTTGCACATTAATTAATTTATTACTCAAAGGGCTACTGCTGTACGTAGCGAGCCCCGGATGAATCGTTGGGAAATACGGTTTTCCCGTTCATTTCACAATATATTATACTCACGAATTCAAGCGTTCTCTCACCCTTTACATTATTTCGACGCTTTCACACTCGAATATGATTCCACAAGCAAACAGCCTTTGTTTTTTGACTCTTTGTTCTTCAATCGATCTAACTCGACATTTTATGAGTAAAAGTAAAAATAGATTATGAAAAGACACTCTAAAAATTAATTTCGAAATTCGGTCAAGGAAACTTAGCATAAATCAGAAAACAAATCAGTGGATCAAATAGCCATTTTTCACACGATCGTTTTGGCATTGGTTTCACTAAAATCGGATTTACGGTGAAGAAGAACGGTTCAAACTAAGGAATTTTATAAACAGAGAAGTCGGATATTTTAGAGAGAAATTGGAGTTGTTAAAAATTTGGAAAATTGTGTTGAATTGACTAACAAAATATAAGAAACAACATACTCGAGTTTGGAAGAAAATGGAGAAAGTTTTCTTGGACAATTATCGATCACCGGTGTCAAACGATAGATTTTGTTGGTTTGCTAATGGTCTTAGGCGGCTGGCAGAAGCTCTCACTCTTATTTCTTTTATTTTAATTTATTAAGACAATTAGGGATTAGGGTCAATCCCATAAGTCTTCTTTTATGTTTTACTATTACTATATTTATTTTATTTTACTTTTTTTACACACAATTTCATTAATAAAACATTATTAATATTTTAAAATTAATATTTTATAAAATAAAATAATCAATCTTTCAAACTATAGTAATAATCAAAACTCTCATATTCAAATTAATCACTATAATTATACTTATTTTTCCGAATACTTACATTAGATTACTACCATCGTTAGAAAATATTTGAAATATAAAATAAATAAATATAACATCAACACTTTATATTAATTACTAAATCTTAATATATATAAATAATCACAATGTAATAAAAAGTATATAAAAATAAACGAAATCAAACACAATATCGATTCTATCTCAAGATAATTATTTATAAAAAATTAACTAAAAATAGAAAATAGTTATAAATAATTGAAATATAACTACGTGCATACTTAACATGGGTCAAATGCATAGAAAAATATTACATTAATTGGGTACGCATATATATAGGTAAAATCACATAAAATCTTTTTCTTAAAATATTGCACCAAAATACTATTTTTTATTTAAAATATATCAAATATATCAGATATATCAAATAATAAAATATAATATTTATTATTTATATCGCTCATTTAATTTAATATTTATAAAACTAGCACATCATAGAAAGCACACATTTAATGAAAATTGTCCCAAAATTTATCAACATATATTATATAATAATTTTAACATTAAATTAATTATTTAAAATCATATTTAAGTAATAAAATAGTTTATTATAAAATTTGGGGTGTTACAATTTGTGTTTAATTGACTAGCTAAATGAGTAAAACAACGTACTAAAATTTGGACGAAAATGAAGAAACTTTT
>NW_027339417.1:34990-36569 GCF_000331145.2 Cicer arietinum | reverse complement strand
TTTTTTCAAAAAAATAAGCGTTGTAGCATCCAGCGTTGTAATAGATACAACAACGCTTTTTAAAATAAAAAGCGCTATAAAATAGGTAGATATATTGCGTGCTTGTTATACTCGTTTTACAGCGCTTTTTGGAAAAAAGCGTTGTAAAAGGTGCATTCAATAGATGCATTATTATGCACCTATTACAGCGCTTTTTTGAAAAAGCACAGTAAAAGGTGCATTCAGTAGATGCATTATAATGCACCTATTACAGCGCTTTTTGGAAAAAGCATTGTAAAAGGTGCATTCAATAGATGCATTATTATGCACCTATTACATCGCTGTCTTTTAAAAAATTTTCCAAAATCATTTTCATCAAGAATCAGTTCACACAATCATTTCACAATCAGTACATAACAACAAAACTATATAACTTTATAATTTAACTTTATAACTTTACATATTTACACAATCAGTTCACAACATATTCATATATATATTCACATATTGATAACAAAACATAACTATATACATATTCATATAACTACATATTCACAACTTTTCAAATTTGCCCTATTCATATATATATAACTATCAGAACTACACATAACAGAACTACCATATATTCATATAACTATCCCTTGCAGCATGCTATTTCCCAGCAAATCAAATAATTTCCATTTCAATCACATACTAACACCAGACTTCCTTTATTTCAATTAGATCTCTTTCAGAGTATGTTGGACTGGAATTGTCAAAGTACTGTGCGATATAAAAATGGAATATAAATAAGTTAGAATCAAATATATACATAGTTTATATATGAAAATCAAATAATGAAAATATCGTGTTGTTTCTAGGATTATAGTTTGATTCATATGAACAATCTCCTTCATTAATCGCAATATATAGTACCCACAATCGATGTTGTTAGTTTGACAAGGGCACTATAAAATAAAGCATATAAGTCAATAAATATTTGTGCATTGATAGCAGTATAAGTTCAACATGCATTTTAGGGAAACAAAAAATTAGTAAATACAATACCTGAAAAAGAAAAGAACAATAGGGTTACGACGCAGAAATACGAACGGTTCATAGGAGAGTAGGGTTCGCAGAAACAAAGATGGTTCGCAATGACAAGGAGAATGAAGAGGAAACAAGAGTATGAAGTTTACGTAATGAGGGTTAGTAACAAGGCAATATTGTTCATAGGGTTCGCAATGAGAAGGAGAATGAAGAGGAGGAGGAAACAAGCGTATGAAGTTTACGTAATGAAGAGGAAACTCAAGCGGTTTAAGGTTTAGGGGTAGTATTTGAATAAGAGTTGGTAGGGATAGTAACAACGATGGAGATGGTTTGCCATGGAGATAGTTGGCAATATGGTTCATATGGAAAATAGGGTTCGCAATGAGAAGGACAATGAAGAGTAAGAGGACTCTGAAGCGTAGTGAAGTTTACAAAATGAAGAGGAAACTGAAGCGGTATTACAACGCTCTTTCAAAGAGCGCTGTAAAAGACCTCCTTAACTTATTTTTTTAAAGCCTATTACAGCACTCTTTGAAAGAGCGCTGTAAAAGACCTCCTTAACTTAATTTTT
>NW_027339417.1:24756-34110 GCF_000331145.2 Cicer arietinum | reverse complement strand
CATATCTCAGCCCCTGACTTAAATTCAATCGATTGGGCAATCAATTGACAACATATCTCAGCCCCTGACTTAAATTCAATCGATTGGGCAATCAATTGACAGCATATCTCAGCCCCTGACTTAACGCCAATCGATTTCCAAATCGATTTTTTGCTGAATTCCTGCATGGCCAAATCGATTTCCTTAATTGGTTTTGAAAAACATATTATAAAATCGATTGGCAAATCGATTATGTCACATTAGGGAAGTCCCTGTAACTCATCCAATCGATTGGGAAATCGATTTCCCTGCATATTCTTCCAAAAACACATAAACTAACTCAATCACACTCACGCATAACTCCAAAACTTAACACTTAGCCAAACCCACACAATCACCACGACGAATTGGTTTTCGAAACAGTTTTACAATCCATCGCACTCACACACGATAATCAATACATAACACTTAGCAATTCCAACACAATTACCACAACAATTCCAATTCAAACCACTCAATCATATACTTGATTCAAACACGACTCGTGTGCCAAGCACCCTAATGCAATGCGTATATGCCAAAATGCATGGACTCGGAATTCCAAACCTAAACCCTCGTCGAAGGGCAGTAAATCATAATTGTACCACCTATCGCAGGCCAAAGTACCAATTACCGAGGTGCCACCTATCACGGGTTCAGCACGATTTACTAAAAAGCGTAAATCATAAACGTACCACCTATCACGGGTCAGTATAGTTTACCGAGGTGCAACCTATCACGGGTCAGCATGATTTACTAAAAGAAAAAGTGTAAGTCGTAAACATACCGCCTATCGCAGGCCAATACAGTTTACCGAGGTGCCACCTATCACGGGTCAGCACAACTTACTAAACGTAAACTATAAACGTACCACCTATCACGGGTCAGTATAGTTTACCGAGGTGCCACCTATCACGGGTTCAGCACAATTTACCAAAATGAAATGCATGAGCATACACAGACTTCATCCACAACAATCGTTAAGCAAATGCAGATATTAAAAGATTCCCCATTTTTAATACTCATTTGACTTAAACGATTTTCACAACAAACATTAAGCAAACCATTTTTAATACTCGTTTAACTTAAACGATTTTCTCAAACACACATTAAGTAAACCGAGATATTAAAAGATTCCCCATTTTTAATACTCGTTTAACTCTAATGGTTTTCAAATTAAAACATTAAGTAAACAAGACATTAAGAGATTCCCCATTCTTAATACTCGTTTAACTTAAACAGTTTTCAAAACAAACATTAAGTAAACGAGAAATTAAGAGATTCCCCATTCTTAATACTCATTTAACTTAAAACGATTTTTCACAAACAAACATTAAGTAACCAAGACATTAAGAGATTCCCCATTCTTAACGCCCAGTTAACTTAAACGATTTTCAAAACAATATTAAATAAATAAGTCATTAAGAGATTCCCCATTCTTAACGCCCAGTTAACTTAAACGATTTTCAAAACAATATTAAATAAATAAGTCATTAAGAGATTCCCCATTCTTAACGCCCAGTTAACTTAAACGATTTTCAAAACAATATTAAATAAATAAGTCATTAAGAGATTCCCCATTCTTAACGCCCAGTTAACTTAAACGATTTTCAAAACAATATTAAATAAATAAGTCATTAAGAGATTCCCCATTCTTAACGCCCAGTTAACTTAAACGATTTTCAAAACAATATTAAATAAATAAGTCATTAAGAGATTCCCCATTCTTAATCCTCGTTTAACTTAATGGTTTTCAAATTCCACACAAAACAAACTCAAACATACTTTCAACCCACATCAAAAAACATCAATTCATTCTTCCACAAAATTCAACCATACACCTATCAAATTTCATCAATATCAATTAAGAACACGTCAAAAACAACGAACACAAATCGACACAATCCACCACTCAAACACAACAAGTTTCATTTACTCAAAATCATACATAAATGAGTTTAAATTCATTTTCCACGAAACATTCATCAATATAACCAAAACCTAACTCTAAGATTTTACCCATAAAGCCTTAGATTCATTTTTCCCCAAATCAATACTCAAACCCTAACAAAATTCTTTTCCACACAACCACAAATAAGTCCCTAAATGCAAACTAGAAATTTGGAAAGAGCCCTTACCTTAACGTTAGCTTTAACGTGCGTTTTCGGTTCCACGAGTAAATCCGATAAAATCTCCGTTCGCAACGTCGCTTCCAAATTTAGTTCACTAGCACCGTAGCATGGTAGTGAGCAACTTTCCCTTCTATCTCTTCGCGGAATGAAGCTTAGATCTAGATGAAACGGGAAGGTTTGTGTTTGACGGTTTTAAAATCTCTAACGCCGTTTTTCTTCGTTTTCGAATCAACGAGGAAGAGTGAAGTTAAGAAATCCTTATCCTATCACTCACCAAGCTGTGGGTTTCTAATCTTGAAGAAAGGAAACCAAGAAAAACGAAAATGGAGGAGGGAGGAATTTTGATCGCATGAGTAACAGAGGAGGAAGATGGAAAATCTAATTTTCCTTCCTTTCTTTTTCTTTCCTTTGTTTTTCCTTTCTTCCTTTTTATATCATTTCCTTTTCCTTTTCCTTCCTTCTAATTTCCTTTCTTTCTTTTTCTCTCCAAACAAACATATATATATATATATATATATATATATATATATATATATATATTAATTACTTTTAACAAGTATCTCAAAATATCTAGATATTTGTTAAATTACCATTTCACCCGTAACGCATTAAATTCTCCGTAAAGGATTCACCGCACTTAATTTAATTTATTTAATGACGAGTAATTCTAATTATTGTTATTGTATTATAATTATTTTTATTTTTATTTTAATGATATTAAAAAAAAGACTAATTTAATTAATTATTTACTGACAAATGTTTATTTAGTATATGGTTTTATAAAAAAAATCAAATTAGGATATTATAATTATTTTATATTTTATTTAGAAGCTAAAAAATACTGAATTTAAGTAATTGATTAGTGAAAAAAATTGTCCATGAATTAATTTTTTTTATTTTTATAATTAGTAAATTATAACTGTACTTATTTTTATGTCGATGATATTATAAAACTATAGATAATAACTAATTGTGAAGTGACAAACATTAATCACGTACATGGTTATTATAATAAACTCAAATTAATATATTATAAATATTTATTCACTTTTATTTAGAAGGTGTTTTTTTTGTTACATGAAAAAAAATGAAAAAGCAAAAAAAAAAAAAAAAACTAAGGCACAAAAAAACAATAACCAAATTTCATATAGTTACAAATTAGGGGAAAAAGATTTAATAAAAATGTTAGTGGTTTCAATAGAACTGATAATAAAACTAAGATTCAATCAAGTGTGAATACTAAACACCAAATATATTACATTTAAGTTTAACATAATTACACATTAGGTTTAATGAAAAGTGATCAGAACATAATCATTGTTGTGCAAACATTGGGGTCAATCAATTTCAGATTTATTGTGTGTTACATGAATGTAAGAATATAAGTTTCGTTTATTTCAAGAACGAAAAAAACATTAATATAAGTTATTTGTCCTTGCAAGTTTCCAAGCATGAATTCACGATTCCATCAACGCTACGTGAATCTGAAAAAAATAAAATGTCAAAATTTAAGAAACATCGATTTTTAAGTCAACTCTATTAAAATATACTATTAGCTTCATACACCATAGTAATATATAAAATAAAGAGAGAAAGTATAAACATACCAACATTGTTGGACTTTGAATAAGCACAGTTAGTAGCACAATCATATGCTACTTGTGATAATTTTCCATGGCATTTAACTTTACAACCAAGAAGACAAGCTGCAAAAAATATAGGATTGTCGAGTTTACTTGTACATGTCAAACCACACTTGGCATAACAAAATATTAGACCAATTCTAATATCTGTTGATGCTTCAGGTGGAGGTGTTGTTGGTGGAAGAGATTCATCAGCTTGAGCAAAAAGAAACATAATCATTGCCATAATTATGACCATAATCATAACATTTTTCATCTCACTCTTTGACATTGTTCTTGTTTATGATATGATTATTGTATTTCTCTTTGTATATGTAAGTTTTATTTGACAATCTATGTTGAATAAACCTTCTCCATTTATAACCATTGAAAAAGTAATCTTGACTATATTTTTACACCCTAAATGAGGAAATCAATCATGATTGGCAATTCTATACTAAAAGCTTTAAAGGTACTTTTTGAAATAATTAGAATTTAATAAATTTTTAGCTTAATAAAAAAAAATCAGATTACACAATTTATATAAGTCATAATATAATTTTGTAAAGAGAGATTGAAAATAAAAAAGTTTGAAATTTCAACGTTGATATATTAATTTTTTACTAAAGATATTCAATATTCAGTTTTTACTTCGTCATAAAAAATTCTTAGATGTTTACTCCACTGATATGTCAGCCTTTACGCACAAACAATTAAAAATTGACAAAAAAAAGACAATCTATCAAATAAAATAAAAAGAAAATTTAAAAGTAAAAAACAATTGATTGTTTCTCCTCTCTCTCACTTACCATAGTTTGCACATTTCTCCTCTCTCTAAAAACCATATCAGTTCTGTGCCCAGGTTAACAGCAAACGACTTAAAAAACATGTTTTTTTAACTCGTTTCGTGAACCGACTTAACAGATATTCATCATATTAAGTCGATTCAGTTTAACCGACTTAAACATCATAAATTCAGTACAAAACATCATCTTTTTAAGTCGGATATTTTGACCAACTACTTAATAGATATAGTTAAAATAATAATTTATTTATTTATTTTTATATAAATTTCTCATTTTGTTTTCATGCTCTTAATCCATACAATATTTCGTATTAAATTTCAAATAAGAGTTTTTTACTTACAATCACAATTTTATATATTCATCTAATAATCAAAATATACAATATCACAATATCTCATATTTATACAAAAAATATAGAGTACAAATAAGATGTATCCCATTTCCGACTAATCTTGACAAGACGAAAAAAAATTAGATATCTATTAACAAAGTTACAAAAACACAATGTAGCAATGAAACAACTCTGTTAATATAAAAAAATACAATCAATAACTACGTGTAAAAAATTACGTATCCATGAAACAACTCTGTTAAGATGTTCAACATATGTAACATGACATAGTAGTCACACTCATAGATTTGTCATGTTTAACAAATCATAATACCCATTTTGTATAACTATGACAATCCCATAATGATTTCTTATTTCTTCAAAATGTAACCGATTTCATTTAAAAATTAACAACAATAAAATTTCCTTGGTTTTTATGAAGTTTTTTTTAAAGTAAGTTGTAAAAATTTATCCATAGTTATACACTTACTCAAATAATTAGTATTCATCCAACTATGATCCATAATCATTTGTTAAAAATAAGTAACCGTACGTACTAAGAGGTAAAATAAAAAACCGTTAGAAAAAAAATGAATTTGACATATATTTTTTTTCTTCAAATAATATGATATTATCTAAATGAAGTTATGAGCACACATACTAATCATTTTATCAACGTCTCAAAATTATTGTTATATATCAACAATAGAAGAGTCGAAAATTATAAACAAATACTCATATAAATTTATTATTCAATAACTTCAACAACCATACCTGAAATGGTGGCGATGAAACTGAGTTTGGCTATTGTGAAAAAGACGACGATGAAACTGAGTTTGACGATTACGAAGAAGTCGACGGATGAAACATGAAACTGAGTTTGAGTTGGGCGATGAATGTGAATTGGAGTAAATGCAGTTGCAATTGTTAGAGAATAAAAAAGATTTATAATAGAATAGTTAATAAAGTGGAAGATAAAACGTTGCACGTGGTTAACGGTGAGTACAATGGAAGATAAAACACTAAGAGCATCTCTGACCTCTAACCGTATTTACAAAATTGTCACCGCTTCATTTTATTAACTCCTTTATACGGGCAACCGACTTAAATATACCTCCGCCTCATTTTTTTAAGTTTGGTGGCACGTAAACGACTCAAATATGCTATAAAATTTGCAGCGGATAATTAAAAATATGTTACCAAGAAAATAAAAACTATTATTTTTAACTTAGGATATCACATTTCTCAAAAATAAAAAACTTTAAACTTATTTTCTCCATTAAAATTATGTAATCTCAATAAGCTTGATTTAGTATTATTACTTGATTTAATTTAAAAACTTACAAGTACTTCTAAGATTTTCCTCCAAAAATTCGTTTCAAATTAAATAAGTAAAATACAATTTTAAACTCTTATTCTCGGTATCACCTATCAAATCAAGGTTCCTTCCAAACTTGAACTTCAAGATTCATTAACCTGTAACAACTGCGATTTTGCAAACACAGGGCCAAGCCAATCAAACACAAACAACGAAGGAGGTGAGTTTCGAAATCATGATAAATGTATAATACAAGTAAAAAGAACACGCAAACAATCATAATAGAACCATATCATTACACACATTCCATCAAGAAAATATCACATTAAAAAGTCAAAATCACTAAAGGAAAATCAACAAATTCCACTATAATATCAAATCGTCTAAGATAAATTATCACCACACACGATACATATTAATCACAACAAAACAATCACAATAAAATGCAATGCTATGCATGATCTTAGACTCTACTTCACAATGTGGTACCATTTTAACTCTGAAGTACTTGGTTAGGAGGCTTGATACTATGCCACCATCCCGGTTGTGACACCCTAAACCCCAAAATAATATATATAATAATTTATATCATATTTCTATAAAATTTGCAGTGGATAAATAAAAATATGTTTCCAAGAAAATAAAAAACTTTAATTTTTAATTTAGGATATCACGTTTCTCAAAAATCAAAAGGAACACTTTAACTTCTTTACTCCATAGTGCAATCTCAATAAGCTTGAATTAAGTATAATTACTTGATTTAATTCCAAAAACCTACTAGTACTTATATGGTTTTCATACAAAAGTCGTTTCAAAATAAATAAGTAAAATACAAATTACAACCCTTATTAACCTGTAACAACTGCGATTTCGCAAACGCAGGGCCAAGCCAGTCAAACACAAACAACGAAGGAGGTGAGTTTCAAAATCATGTTAATAGTATAATATAAGTAAGAAGAACATGCAACAATCATAATAGACCGTATCATAATCACATTACGATATATCAAAATATTTAAGTAAATAGTATCATATTATAACATCAAATTCACTCAAGTAAGATAATCATCTCATTATAATATGCATCAAATCATCTAAGAGTAATTATTATTACTTTTGAAACACATCAATCACCACAAAACAATCACAAGTAAATGCAATGCTATGCATGATCTTAGACTCTACTTCACAATGTGGTACCATTCTAACTCTGAAGTACTTGGTTAGGAGGATTGATACTATGCCACCATCCTGGTGGACGGACAATACAAATTGGCTCTGTCCTCATAGATCCCCTCGACTCAACCCGAGACACATATACGCGACAGTCGAGGTAAACGTGTGTTGTGTGGTAGCTCCCGACATTTGGAGTGCGACCTCCAAGTCACCTAGGAATTCCCCACCCGAATACCTCCAAGGTCTAAAAATCTTGCCTTAAGGCTCGACAACAGACCACCACGATTAGACTCATTCAGTTGTACTTCCCCGGAATCACTAGGCTTGTCAGGCCCTACCTATATGATGACAAAATAATCTCCACTTCACAAATTCACAATATTTATTTTCTCTCTTCGTTGGTATTTGATACTCCATTAAAATTGTCATCTCAAACACAATTTGAAATAACCATTATTTCATCAACTATGAGTTTAATTCAATATTCTCATCACAATATCACTATCATTAATCATATCTCATCACATAAACTTATCACATAGTTATATTACAAATCACACATCATCATCAAATAAACTTACATTATACACTGCATTCACATAAACTCATTTAATCAAACATATGCACTAAATTCATTTGAAATCAAATATCACAATGATATCAAATATCACAATAATGTTAAATATCACAATAATATAAAATATCACACATTTAACGAAATTAAATCAATCAATATCTTATAAATATTTCTATTTCACATTTTAATCTCCCAATTTTCTTATTTGCAGATTAATTAATTTATCACTAAAAGGGCTACTGCCGTACGTAGCGAGCCCCAGATGAATCGTTGGGAAATACGGTTTTCCCGTTCATCTCACAATATATTATACTCATGAATTCAAACGCTCTCTCACCCCTTACCTTATTTCGACGCTTTCACACACGAATACGATTCCACGAGCAAACAACCTTTGTTCATTGACTCTTTGTCCATCAATCGATCTAACTCGACAGTTTATGGGTAAACGTTAAAAATAGTTTATGAGAATATACTCTAAAAACTAAATTCGAAATTCGGTTAAGGAAACTTACCATAAATCAGAAAACAAATCATTGGATAAAATAGCAATTTTTGACACGGTCGTTTTGGCGTTGGTTTCACTCAAATTGGACTTACGGTGGAGGAGAACGGTTCAAACTAAGTAATTTAACAAGCGGAGAAGTCGGGGATTTTAGAGAGAAATTTGGATGGTTAAAAATCTGATGAAGTATGTTTATTTGACTATTTAAATGAATAAAACGACATACTGAAATTTGGACGAAAACGGAGAAACTTTTCATGAACAATTATCGATCGTGCAGCTCCATTCTTACTTTTCTTATTTTTATTTTATTAACATAATTAGGGTTAACATAAATGGGTCAAGCCCATTTGTCCCTTATTTAATATGTGTTTTACTATTATTATTTTTATTTTTCTAAAATAAAATTAATTGTTACTTAATCTCATTTTTTTAATACTCTTCCAAACATCATTAAATTTTCAAAACATTACTAATATTTCATAATTAGTATATACTAAATTAGAGTAATTAAAATAATCAATATAAAAAAAACATATTACTAATAATTAAAACTCTCGCATTCAAAATAATATCTACAATTATACTTATTTCTCAAAATACTCATATTATAATAATACCATCATATTAGAAAATAGTCAAAATTATAAAATAAATAAATATTACACCAACACTTTATATTAATTACTAAATCATAATAAATATATATAAAATCACAATGTCATAAAAAAGTATATAAAAATAAAAGAAATCAAACACAATATCAATTCTATCTCAAGATATTATTTATAAAATAATAATTAAAAATAGAAAGTAGTTATAAATAATTGAAATATAACTACGTGCATACTTAATATTAATCAAACGCA
>NW_027339417.1:23418-24718 GCF_000331145.2 Cicer arietinum | reverse complement strand
TTAATCATAAACTAATCAATATATATTATAAAATAATTTTAACACCAAATTAATTATCTAAATTCCTATTTAATTAATAAAATAGTTTATTATAAAATTTGGGGTGTTACACCGGTGGACGGACAATTCAAATTGGCCCTGTCCTTATAGATCCCCTCAACTCAACCCGAGACACATATATGTGACAGTCGAGGTAAACGTGTGTTGTGTGGTAGCTCCCGACATTTGGAGTGCTACCTCCAAGTCACCTAGGAATTCCCCAACCGAATACCTCCAAGGTCTAACAATCTTGCCTTAAGGCTCGACAGCAGACCGCCACGATCAGACTCATTCAGTTGTACTTCCCTGGAATCACTAGGCTTGTCATGCCCTACCTAGATGATGACAAAATAATCTCCACTTCACAAATCCACAATATTTATTTTCTCCCCTCGTTGGTATATGATACTCCATTAAAACCGTCATCTCAAACACAAATTGAAATCACCATTATTTCATCAACTATGGGGTTAGTTTAGTATTCTCGTCACGGTTTAGAACATTACTATCATTATCATCACATAAACTCATCACAAATTTATAGCATCACTATCATCAATCAAACATTATCACATAAACTTATCACAAATTTATAACATCACAATTATTAATCGTACGTCATCATCATTACATAAAATTATCACAATACATCCATCTTTTGTTATTGTAACACCCCGATTTTTAACAGCGCGAGTGTATTTTTTTTAAAAACAAAACAAAGAAATAGAACAAAGAAAATAATTTTGGATGAAAATTTAAGTCGTAACATAACAACAAAAGCCAACAATATTACAAGCAGCGGAAATAGTTTTTGAAATACAAACCCAAAGTATTTACACGACAAAATATACAGAAGCTATGAGACCTATCAGACATAGCTCATACCCCTAGAGTGTTCTCGGCAGACACCTGTACAAAACATTGCCCCAAGAATTTTAACTTCTGCACGTCGCATCAAAAAAATGGTACAAGGACCTATCAAAATAAAAGTCGAGCTGACAATATGAGGTATAAGTACAGTCTTTCAAATTGAAATAAATACATCCACAAAAGAAAGACAACTAAACCCTATACAACCCTCTAATCTGATCATGCTACAAAAAGCTATACAACCTGGGTGATCTCCACGCGCCCCGCAAGATTTTTCTGACATAGCTTCGGTCAGGTATGACTAACTACTTTCCCATCTCCAGGGTTTTAACCGGTAGGATGATCTTGTTTCTCATCTGAGGGCAAAGCCCAGATTTCCACAATAATTGTA
>NW_027339417.1:19868-22918 GCF_000331145.2 Cicer arietinum | reverse complement strand
GTTTTCTTCAAATAATTTAGTATATATTATTAAAAATGTTATTTTGGGGTTTAGGGTGTCACAGTAAGAATATAAGATTCGTTTATTGCAAGAACGAAAAAGACATTAATATAAGTTATTTGTCCTTGAAGTTTATTAAATTTGCACTGAAATCAAATTCAAACTCAAAAGAGGAGAAAAAAGTAGTAAATGTTAGATAGCATATGGTGTACGCATGAAGCGCAACACCTGCGCCTGGGGCGCATTTCTGCTTTCCTGAATCTGTCCAAATGCGCCTTAAGCGCAAATCCCGCATAAGGAGAATGTATAAAAACTCATTTTTCTCACTTTTAAGGGATCATTTTTACATTTGAGAAGTTTGGAGACTTGTGCCCTAGCAGAAAAACTCAGAGACGACTGTTTCTAAAACTATTGGAGGAGTTTTATCAAGAATCATTTATGAATCTTTCTTGTTATTCTTCTTTAATCTCCATCTATTGCATCTCTGTCATGAGTAACTAAACCCTATTTTGTGACACCCTAAACCCCAAAATAATATATAATAAAATTATATCATATTTCTATAAAATTTGCAGCGGATAAATAAAAATATTAATCCAAGAAATAAAAACTTTTATTTTTAACTTAGGATATCATGTTTCTCAAAAATCAAAAAGAACACTTTAAACTTATTTTCTCCGTTAAAATAGTGTAATCTCAATAAGCTTTATTTAAGTATTATTACTTGATTTAATTTAAAAAATTACTAGTACTTCTTAGATATTTATACAAAAATTCATTTCAAATTAAAAAAAGTAAAATACAACTTAATCCCTTATTCCCGGTATCACCTATCAGAGCGTGGTTCCTCCCAAACTTGAACTTCAAGATTCATTAACCTGTAATAACTGCGATTTCACAAACGCAGGGCCAAGCCAGTCAAACACAAACAACGAAGGAGGTGAGTTTTGAAAACATGATGGCAGTATAATACAAGTAAGAAGAACACCCAAACAATCATAATAGAACCGTATCATTACACAAACATCCCATCAAGAAAATATCACATTAAAATGTCAAGATCACTCAAGGGAAATCAATAAATCTCACTATAACATCAAATCATCTAAGAGAAATTATCACCACACACGATACATATTAATCACAACAAACACAATCACAATAAAATGCAATGCTATGCATGAGCTTAGACTCTACTTCACAATGTGGTACCGTTCTAACTCTGAAGTACTTTGTTAGGAGGCTTGATATTATGCCACCATCCCGGTGGACGGACAATTCAAATTCGCCCTGTCCTCATAGATCCCCTCAACTCAACCCGAGACACATATACGTGACAGTCGAGGTAAATGTGTGTTGCGTGGTAGCTCCCGACATTTGGAGTGCTACCTCCAAGTCACCTAGGAATTCCCCACCTGAATACCTCCAAGGTCTAACAATCTTGCCTTAAGGCTCGACAACAGACCGCCACGATCAGGCTCATTCAGTTGTACTTCCCCGGAATCACTAGGCTTGTCAGGCCCTACCTATATGATGACAAAATAATCTCCACTTCACAAATTCTCAACATTTATTTTCTCCCCTCGTTGGTATATGATACTCCTTTAATACCGTCATCTCAAACACAAATAGAAATCACAATATTCTCATCACAATTTATAACATCAATATAATTAATCTCACATCATCCATCATCACATAAACTTATCACAAATTTATAGAATCACTATCATCAATCATATAGCAACACATATATTCATCACAAATTTATCACATCACCATTATTAATCATACATTATCATCATTAAATAAAATTATCACAACACATCTATTTTTATTATAACATCATGTCAAAATATGTTTCCGTTTAATATCCCTCAAGTATATGGATTTAGTTGAATAGGAGTACTAGTAGGGATTTAGTTATATAGGAGTACTAATAAGGATTCAGTTACATAGTAGTACTAGTAGGGATTTAGTTATATATGAGTAATTATAGGATTTGGTTGTTTAGTAATCTAGTATAAATATATCTGATGTATTACCAATATATTTCAAGTTTCAATAAATATAATTTTATTCTAATTCTTGACACATCATTTAAACTCATCTTAATCAAACATATGCATAAAATTAATTCAACAATCAATATCACAATAATATCAAACATAAAAATAATATCAAATGCCACACATTTAACGAAGTTAAATCAAATATCACAATAATATCAAATGCCCGACATTTAACGACATTAAATCAAATATCACAATAATATTAAATACCACACAATTTAACGAATCAATCAACACCCTATAATATTTCTATTCCATATTTTAATCTCACAATTTCTTTTTTGCATATTAATTAATTTATCACTCAAAGGGCTACTGCCGTACGTAGCGAGCCCCAGATGAATCGTTGGGAAATACGGTTTTCCCGTTCATCTCACAATATATTATACTCATGAATTCAAACGCTCTCTCACCTCTTACCTTATTTTGACGCTTTCACACACCAATAGGATTCCACGAGCAAACAGCCTTTGGTCATTGACTCTTTTTCCATCAATCGAACTAATTCGACAGTTTATGGGTAAACGTTAAAAATAGATTATGAGAAAACACTCTAAAAATTAAATTTCCAAAATCGGCCAAGTAAACTTACCATAAATCAGAAAACTAATCAGTGGATAATATAGCCACTTTTCACACGATCGTTTTGGCGTTGGTTTCACTCAAATCAGACTTACGGTGAAGAAGAACGATGCAAAATAATGAATTCTACAACGGAGAAGTCGGATATTTTAAAGAGAAATTGGGGTTGTCAAAAATCTGAAAAATTGTGTTTAATTGACTAGCTAATTGAATGGAACAACATACTGAAATTTGGGTGAAAACGGAGAAAGTTTTTTGGAACATTATCGATCACCGGTGCCAAACGATAGACTTGTTGTCGGTTTCTCTTGGTCTTACTAGTGATGGCTGTAAGCTTCCTGCCTTGTTCTTTTATTTTATTAACATAATTAGGGTTAACATAAATGGGTCAAACCA
>NW_027339417.1:13484-19783 GCF_000331145.2 Cicer arietinum | reverse complement strand
CAAACATCATTAAATTTTCAAAACATTACTAATATTTCATAATTAATATATGTTAAATTAGAGTAATTAAAATAATCAATTTAAAAAAACATATTGCTAATAATTAAAACTATCTTCCTCATATTACTAATAATCAAAATAATCTCTACAATTATACTTATTTTTCAAAATACTCACATCATCATATAAGAAAATAGTCAAAATCATAAAATAAATAAATATAACATCAATATTTTATATTAATTACTAAATCATAATAAATATATATAAAATCACAATACCATAACAAGTATTTAAAAATAAAGAAACTCAAACACAACATTACTAATATTTGAAGATAATCATTTATAAAGTAAATAATTAAAATAAGAGATTCAAAAAATAATTAAAATATAAATATGTGCACACGTTACAAATAATCAAACATACAAGAAGATATCACATTAATTACCAACTCACATATACACTTAAAATCTTATTAAATCTTATTCTTTAAAATATTACACTAAAATACTATTATTTTTAGAAAAATATATAAAATAATAAAATAAAATATTTATTATTTATATCCCTCACTTAATATAACATGTTTCAAACTAACACATCATAGAAAGCATCCATATAACAAACATTAGTCACAAAATTTATCAACATATATTCTGAAATAATATTAATCATCAAATTAATTATTTAAAATTCTATTTAATTAATAAAATATCTTATTATAAAATTTGGGGTGTTACATATTTGATAGAGATGAGTGCAACAAGATGAAACTCGTAAGATGATGTGTTATGATATGGTTTTATTATGATTATTTGCGTGCTCTTCTTACTTATATTATAATATCAACATGATTACAAAACTCTCCCCATTCATTAATTGTGTATGATTGTCTTGGTCTTTGTTTCTAAACTTGCAGTTATTACAAGTTAATGAGTCTTAAAGTTCATGTTTAGAAGAAGTCCCGCTATAATATATGGTACCCGAAATGTGATTTATAAGTTGTATTTTACTTATTTAATTAGAAACTACTTTTAGTAAGAAAACTTTGTTATTACTAATAAGTTTTTGTAATTAATTAATTATGAAATTATAGTTAAATGAAGTTTATTAAATTTGCACTGTTATATTGGAGGAAGATAGTATAAAGTGTTCAAGTGTACTTTGAGAAATAGAATTTCCTAAATAACTTTTAAAAGTTTATTTTTCCTTTAAAAACACATTTTCATAATTTGTTGGGAATTATTTTTACAATAGTATATATATATATATATATAGATATGCACGGTGTGGATATTAATGTTGAATTATAAGTGTGTTGGTTTATGGATTAATGTGTTGCTTGTTGTTAATGAATTAAATTGTGTGTTTAATGCATTTAATTCATGCAAATCATGTATGGTTTGATGTTAGTTTTGTTGTTAGGTAATCTATGATGATTGTTGTATATTTCTGCTAAGTTTTAAACCATTTTTTAGTTAACATATAAATTTTTATGTAAGAATAAGTTAAAAAAGATTCTTCATAATTAGTAGATAACGAGTTCTTAAGCATAATTATCTATAGTTAAAAAAAGTCTCCCTTAACTTAATTTCAGTTAACATTTTAGTCATTTATATATTTATTTTTCTCAATTTGATCCTTTATTTTAATTTTAAGTGATAATTTGATCTTATATGTTTTAAAATGTCAGCAATATTATCCTTTTTTTTTAAAAAAATCATCAAAATTTTCAAACAAAACCCATAAAATTAATTATATTCTTCAATATAATACAAATTTAATCAAATTCGTAACTCAAATCTTCAACTAAATTCATGTATTCATTCTTTATTTGATGTTGTTTGAGATGAAAATGTGAGTTTATTTAAAGATTTAAGTTATGAATTTGATCAAATTTCCATACATATCTTGCGGATGATAATTAATTTTATGGATTTTATTTGAAATTTTTGATAAATTTTTTTTCGTATAGTTCAATCATTTGTTAAATAAAACAACCAATAAGTAGATAGATAAACAAATAAATAGAAACAAAGCTAAGATTATCGTATTATCTTATTATTTAATTTGGTTGAATTAGCCTAATCCCAAAGATAATTATGTAATTAATTCTAAACCTTGAAATTAGGACGTTACAACTATTATAATTTTTTTTTACATTTCAATTTCTCGTGTATAGTTTTTAATAAAATATAATTAGTATATTTAATTATTCTTATTTCTATTTAAAAATATAAAAAAAAATTAACTATTGGTTTAATGACAAAATATTGTCCTGTGTATAAATTGTATGCATCAACAACATGTTTAGTGACTCATTACAACAAAAGTAAGATGAAAAATTGAAGCCTTAAAAATTGAAAAATTGAAGTGCAAAAATTATTGTTATTGTATTATAATTATTTTTATTTTTATTTTAATGTTATTAAAACAAAGACTAATTTAATTAATTATTTACTGACAAATGTTTATTTAGCATATGGTTTTATAATAAAAATCAAATTAGTATATTATAATTATTTTAATTTTTATTTAGAAGCTAAAAAATACTGAATTTAAGTAATTGATTAGTGATAAAAACTGTCAATGGATTAATTTTTTTATTTTTATAATTAGTAAATTATAATTGTACTTAGTTTTATGTCGATGATATTATAAAACTATAGATAATAACTAATTGTGAAGTGACAAACATTAATCACGTACATGGTTATTATAATAAACTCAAATTAATATATTATAAATATTTATTCACTTTTATTTAGAAGGTGTTTTTTTTGTTACATGAAAAAAAATGAAAAAGCAAAAAAAAAAAAAAAAACTAAGGCACAATAAAACAATAACCAAATTTCATATAGTTACAAATTAGGGGAAAAAGATTTAATAAAAATGTTAGTGGTTTCAATAGAACTGATAATAAAACTAAGATTCAATCAAGTGTGAATACTAAACACCAAATATATTACATTTAAGTTTAACATAATTACACATTAGGTTTAATGAAAAGAGATCAGAACATAATCATTGTTGTGCAAACATTGGGGTCAATCAATTTCAGATTTATTGTGTTACATGAATGTAAGAATATAAGATTCGTTTATTTCAAGAACGAAAAAAACATTAATATAAGTTATTTGTCCTTGCAAGTTTCCAAGCATGAATTCACGATTCCATCAACGCTACGTGAATCTGAAAAAAATAAAATGTCAAAATTTAAGAAACATCGATTTTTAAGTCAACTCTATTAAAATATACTATTAGCTTCATACACCATAGTAATATATAAAATAAAAGAGAGAAAGTATAAACATACCAACATTGTTGGACTTTGAATAAGCACAGTTAGTAGCACAATCATATGCTACTTGTGATAATTTTCCATGGCATTTAACTTTACAACCAAGAAGACAAGCTGCAAAAAACATAGGATTGTCGAGTTTACTTGTACATTTCAAACCACACTTGGCATAACAAAATATTAGACCAATTCTAATATCTGTTGATGCTTCAGGTGGAGGTGTTGTTGGTGGAAGAGATTCATCAGCTTGAGCAAAAAGAAACATAATCATTGCCATAATTATGACCATAATCATAACATTTTTCATCTCACTCTTTGACATTGTTCTTGTTTATGATATGATTATTGTATTTCTCTTTGTATATGTAAGTTTTATTTGACAATCTATGTTGAATAAACCTTCTCCATTTATAACCATTGAAAAAGTAATCTTGACTATATTTTTACACCCTAAATGAGGAAATCAATCATGATTGGCAATTCTATACTAAAAGCTTTAAAGGTACTTTTTGAAACAATTAGAATTTAATAAATTTTTAGCTTAATAAAAAAAAATCAGATTACACAATTTATATAAGTCATAATATAATTTTGTAAAGAGAGATTGAAAATAAAAAAGTTTGAAATTTCAACGTTGATATATTAAGTTTTTACTAAAGATATTCAATATTCAGTTTTTACTTCGTCATAAAAAATTCTTAGATGGTTACTCCACTTATATGTCAGCCTTTACGCACAAACAATTAAAACTTGACAAAAAAAAAAAAGACAATCTATCAAATAAAATAAAAAGAAAATTTAAAAGTAAAAAACAATTGATTGTTTCTCCTCTCTCTCACTTACCATAGTTTGCACATTCCTCCTCTCTCTAAAAACCATATCAGTTCCGTGCCCAAGTTAACAACAAACGACTTAAACAACATGTTGTTTTTTAACTCGTTTCGTGAACCGACTTAACAGATATTCATCATATGCATATTTTTTATTGTTTTTATTCTTATTTATCTTTAATCATTAGTTAACTTAAGGAGTTATTTGATATATTTTGTTGATTATTGTTCATGGATTTAATAAAATGCTTATGCGCTTATTTTCTTGATTCAGTAGAGATTTTTTTGTAGTTTTGCGTTGTTCTCGTTTTAGTGCACTACTGAATTTCTATCAGAAATCAACATGACCTATGTGGAGTATGTCAGCCATATCTGAATTTGTTGATGTCCAATTGGAGTCCAACCAAGTGCCAATGAAAGCTAAGATCCATAACCACAACTTTCATGCGAACACTAAAATCAAATTCAAACTCAAAAGAGGAGAAAAAAGTAGTAAATGTTAGATAGCATATGTTGTGCGCATGAAGCGCAACACCTGCGCCTGGGGCGCATTTCTGCTTTCCTGAATCTGTCCAAATGCGCCTTAAGCGCAAATCCCGCATAAGGAGAATGTATAAAAACTCATTTTTCTCACTTTTCAGGGATCATTTTTACATTTGAGAAGTTTGAAGTCTTGTGCCCTAGCAGAAAAACTCAGAGACGACTATTTCTAAAACCATTGGAGGAGTTTTATCGAGAATCATTTATGAATCTTTGTTGTAATTCTTCTTTAATCTCCATCTTTTGCATCTCTGTCATGAGTAACTAAACCCTATTTGATAGAGATGAGTGAAACAAGATGAAACACGTACAATGATGTGTTATGATATGGTTTTATTATGATTATTTGCGTGCTCTTCTTACTTATATTATAATATCAACATGATTACAAAACTCTCCCCATTCATTATTTGTGTTTGACTGTCTTGGTCTTTGTTTGGAAACTTGCAGTTATTACAAGTTAATGAGTCTTAAAGTTCATGTTTAGAAGAAGTCCCACTATAATATATGGTACCCGAAATGTGATTTATAAGTTGTATTTTACTTATTTAATTAGAAACTACTTTTAGTAAGAAAACTTTGTTATTACTAATAAGTTTTTGTAATTAATTAATTATGAAATTATAGTTAAATGAAGTTTATTAAATTTGCACTGTTATATTGGAGGAAGATAGTATAAGTTTATTAAATTTGCACTGTTATATTGGAGGAAGATAGTATAAAGTGTTCAAGTGTACTTTGAGAAATAGAATTTCCTAAATAACTTTTAAAAGTATATTTTTCCTTTAAAAACACATTTTCATAATTTGTTGGGAATTATTTTTACAATAGTATATATATAGATATGCACGGTGTGGATATTAATCTTGAATTATAAGTGTTGGTTTATGGATTAATGTGTTACTTGTTGTTAATGAATTAAATTGTGTGTTTAATGCATTTAATTCATGCAAATCATGTATGGTTTGATGTTAGTGTTGTTGTTAGGTAATCTATGATGATTGTTGTATATTTCTGCCAAGTTTTAAACCGTTTTTTAGTTAACATATAAATTTTTATGTAAGAATACGTTAAAAAAAGTCTTCATAAGTAGTAGATAACGAGTTCTTAAGCATAATTATCTATAGTTAAAAAAAGTTTCCCTTAACTTAATTTCAGTTAACGTTTTACTCATTTATATATTTTTTTTCTCAATTTGATCCTTTATTTTAATTTTAAGTGATAATTTGATCTTTTATGTTTTAAAATGTCAGCAATATTATCCTTTTTTTAAAAAAAATTCATCAAAATTTTCAAACAAAGCCCATAAAATTAATTATATTCTTCAATATAATACAAATTTAATCAAATTCGTAACTTAAATCTTCAAATAAATTCATGTATTCATTCTTTATTTGATGTTGTTAGAGATGAAAATGTAAGTTTATTTAAAGATTTAAGTTATGAATTTGATCAAATTTCCATACATATCTTGAGGATGATAATTAATTTTATGGATTTTATTTGAAATTTTTGATGAATTTTTTTTCAAAATTTTTGCAAAAAAAGAAGGATAACATTGTTGACATTTTAAAATATAAAAGATCAAATTGTCACTTAAAATTAAAATAAAGGACCAAATCGAG
>NW_027339417.1:5661-9312 GCF_000331145.2 Cicer arietinum | reverse complement strand
TCTATTTATTTATTCATTTACTTATTTATTTATTATTTATTTTGTTATTTATTTATTTATTTATTCATTTATTTATAGTAAGTAATTTATTTGTATTTGGTGGTTGTGTGGCTATAATTCTCTCGCGACTATTAGAGACGACGACCAACAAAGAAACGACCCTTTAGCAGATCAGATTCGTTGGACGAAATCTTTAGTCGAGGTAAGGGGTGAGATGAGGTTATTGGATACACAAGATTGGTTTAAAACCCTAAATGGACTAGAATAACCCAATGAATATTGAGCCCTATTGAGTAATAATAATTAATTAATAAAATGTGAATGGTAATAGTGAGGATTAAAATATAATTTAGTAACCTATAGAATTGCTGTGAATTTATTTATATCAAGATTGTATGCCGTCTGATTTTATGAATATTATGTCGATTGTTACTGTGTGAATGATATCTACTAGAGTGTTCTTGCTACTTGAATGAAATTGTGATATCACTTGATATCTAGTAGAGCCCTATTGAGTAATAATAATTAATTAATAAAATGTGAATGGTAATAGTGAGGATTAAAATATAATTTACTAACCTATAGAATTGCTGTGAATTTATTTATATCAATATTGTATGCTGTATGATTTTATGAATATTATGTCCTTGAATGTTTTGTTACTTGATTGAATTTATGATATTACTAGAATGTATCACCGATTGAATTCCTTATTATGTGATTGATGAAATTGGATTGTGTATTGTGAGTAGTGTAAACCAAATATTGTGATTTTATTGTGATTGACTGATAAAGATATATGATGACGAATATCGTGAAGTCAAACTGAAACTTAGTGAGTAGTGATGATCGAGTAAGTCTGAGATATGTGTTGTAGATTTGGAGTTAGGATTGTTTTGTCATCATATAGGGAGGGTCTGACAAACCTAGTGATTCGGGGAAGTACAACTGAATGAGCCTGATCGTGGAGGGCTACAGTCGAACTGTAAGGTAAGACTGATAGACCTTGGGGGTACACCTAGTGGGGAATTCCTAAGTGGATTAGTGGGTTATTCCCTAAGGCCGGGAACTACCGTGCAACACAAGAGTACCCCGACCGTCGCGTATATGTGTCTCGGGTTGAGTTGAGGGGATCTATGAGGACTTGGCCATTCATGAATTGTCCGTCCACTCTTGTAGTGGCATAGTATCAGGCCTCCTAACCAAGTACTTCAGAGTAGAATGGTACCAAATGATGAAGTAGAGTATAGGACATGCATAGCATTTCATCATGGTGATTATCTTATGGAATGCTGAAATTCCCAAATGTTCATTCGGGGCTTACTACGTACAGTTGAGCCCTATTGATGAATTATAATTAATTAATAAGATGTGGATGGTAATAGTGAGGACTAAAATATAATTTAGCAACTTGTAGAATTGTCGTGAATTTATTTATATTAAGATTGCATGTTGTCTGATTTTATGAAATCTTCTGTTGATTGTTAATGTCTGAATGATTTGAACTTGAATGTTTTGTTACTTGATTGAATTTATGATATTACTAGAATGTATCACCGATTGAATTCCTTATTATGTGATTGATGAAATTGGATTGTGTATTGTGAGTAGTGTAAACCAAATATTGTGATTTTATTGTGATTGACTGATAAAGATATATGATGACGAATATCGTGAAGTCAAACTGAAACTTAGTGAGTAGTGATGATCGAGTAAGTCTGAGATATGTGTTGTAGATTTGGAGTTAGGATTGTTTTGTCATCATATAGGGAGGGTCTGACAAACCTAGTGATTCGGGGAAGTACAACTGAATGAGCCTGATCGTGGAGGGCTACAGTCGAACTGTAAGGTAAGACTGATAGACCTTGGGGGTACACCTAGTGGGGAATTCCTAAGTGGATTAGTGGGTTATTCCCTAAGGTCGGGAACTACCGTGCAACACAAGAGTACCCCGACCGTCGTGTATATGTGTCTCGGGTTGAGTTGAGGGGATCTATGAGGACTTGGCCATTCATGAATTGTCCGTCCACTCTTGTAGTGGCATAGTATCAGGCCTCCTAACCAAGTACTTCAGAGTAGAATGGTACCAAATGATGAAGTATAGAGTATAGGACATGCATAGCATTTCATTATTTTGATTGTCTTATTATGAATGAATTTGATAAGTCGTTGATATTATACACTTGACTGTTTTGAGATTGTGATAATTTGATTGTTTGCGTGTTCTCCTCGTGTATTTTATACTGTTACATAATTTCGATACTCACCCCTCGTTGTTTGTGTTTGGCGTTTGCGACGGACGCAGACGAGTTGTAAGTTGCAGGTGATGACTAATACCATCAGGAGAGGCGGAAGCCACCATGCCTTGGAGACCTTCATTATTATGCATTGTGTTGATGTTATTTTGAGTATTTTATTTTGGGAATTCCCGCTCTGATAGTGACATCGGGTGGGGACTATATTTGCACTGAATTTAAAACATGAGTATGTGTACTTCAAAAAGAATTCTGTTGTTTGATACTATGATTTCGAATCCATTATGTTTGATGGAAATTTTGGATTTATGTGACATGCTTATGATTATGTGATACTCTTTATCTCGGAAAAAAAAAAAATTATTTGGGGTTTAGGGTGTCACAACAATCATTCATGAAAATATAATAAAACAATCTTTTTAAAGAACATACATTCAAACAATCATCAAAATTGTAATTTAACAAACAATAATAAATAAATCAATTTATAATCTATTATTACAATTCATAAAATCTCAATTTTAATAGAGTTAGGTTCTCGACAAAAATATATTTTTTTAGAAGAAAATACCAATCAAAATACTTAACTCTTTTTCCATTCTAAATTTCCAAAATAAATGTACCATGAAAGTTTAAAGGGTGTGATTACTCACCTCTTGAAGCGTTATCCGATAAAAATTCCTTCTTTGTCACTCACTATTAACCGTTATCGCATCCGCAAAATACTTTAGCTACTCTCCAATTTGATATAATTCTATCTTTTGAGAATTTAATTATGTACTATTTTTATTTTTCTTAGTGGCTACTTATAGTTAATTACTTACATGATATCCTAAGTTACAAACCTAATACGTTACAACAACTTAACCTATACTTTCTACCACTTAATTGGGATTGATTGTTATAATCCAAGCGGTGCAACAATTTAGCCTATATTTTCTACCACTTAATTGGAATTGGTTGGTATATTCCAAGCAACCTCACCAGCCATTCCTAACTTAAATTATATTTGTTTCATCTAACAATTAAACATAAAAATTGTATAGTTCAATCATTTGTTAAATAAAACAAACAATAAGTAGATAGATAAATAAATAAATAGAAACAAAGCTAAGATTATCGTCTTATCTTATTATTTAATTTGGTTGAATTAGCCTAATCCCAAAGATAATTATGTAATTAATTCTAAACCTTGAAATTAGGACGTTACATTTCTCCCCTCCTTAAAGAAATTTCGTCCTCGAAATTTTCGCCAACCGAATAAAGTTAAAACACTGCAATTGATGCAACATAAAGGAACTTAAGTACCTGCAGCGACGAGATTTGGATATTTACGTATGACTTCTCCCTCTAGTTCCCATGTAGCTTCTTCTAAGGTTAACCCTTCCCATACCAC
>NW_027339417.1:902-4740 GCF_000331145.2 Cicer arietinum | reverse complement strand
TGTGTTTAATGCATTTAATTCATGCAAATCATGTATGGTTTGATGTTAGTGTTGTTGTTAGGTAATCTATGATGATTGTTGTCTATTTCTGCTAAGTTTTAAACCATTTTTTAGTTAACATATAAATTTTTATGTAAGAATAAGTTAAAAAAAGTCTCCCTTAACTTAATTTCAATTAACGTTTTAGTCATTTATATATATTTTTTTTCTCAATTTGATCCTTTATTTTAATTTTAAGTGATAGTTTGATCTTTTATGTTTTAAAATGTCAGCAATATTATCCTTTTTATAAAAAAAATTCATCAAAATTTTCAAACAAAACCCATAAAATTAATTATATTCTTCAATATAATACAAATTTAATCAAATTCGTAACTCAAATCTTCAAATAAATTCATGTATTCATTCTTTATTTGATGTTGTTAGAGATGAAAATGTAAGTTTATTTAAAGATTTAAGTTATGAATTTGATCAAATTTCCATACATATCTTGAGGATGATAATTAATTTTATGGATTTTATTTGAAATTTTTGATGAATTTTTTTTCAAAATTTTTGCAAAAAAAAAGGATAACATTGTGGACATTTTAAAATATAAAAGATCAAATTGTCACCTAAAATTAAAACAAAGGACCAAAAGAAAAAAAAAGATAAAGAAATTAAGTTAAGGAACCACGAGTGCTATTATATATATATATATACAAGAACTATGATCTCTTGTGTATGACTATTATAATTTTTTTTTTACATTTCAATTTCTCGTGTATAGTTTTTAATAAAATATAATTAGTATATTTAATTATTCTTATTTCTATTTAAATATATAAAAAAAAATTAACTATTGGTTTAATGACAAAATATTGTCCTGTGTATAAATTGTATGCATCAACAACATGTCCTGTGTATAAACAATTATCTCATATATGATTTGTACATATCAACAACTTCTTTAGTGACTCATTTCCTAAAAAAAATTAAAATGTGAAAATATTATAGTAAGTATATTAAAAGTTTTCTCATTTTGAAAAAAAACTAAAATTAGAACTAATTCTTTTAGTGACAAAAGTATGTCTAGTGTAAAGTTTTTGTAATAAAAAAATTTTGGTCTATTATAATTATTTTAGCCTTCATTTAAAAGACTTAAAAAAAGGCTACATTTAATTAATTGATTAGTGAAAACAACTGTCTAGTGTGTATGAATTGTTTGCACCATTCACTTCTTTAGTAGCTCATTTTATAAAAAACAATTTGAAAAATTGAAGTGCAAAAATTATTGTTATTGTATTATAATTATTTTTATTTTTATTTTTATTTTAATGATATTAAAACAAAGACTAATTTAATTAATTATTTACTGACAAATGTTTATTTAGCATATGGTTTTATAATAAAAATCAAATTAGTATATTATAATTATTTTAATTTTTATTTAGAAGCTAAAAAATACTGAATTTAAGTAATTGATTAGTGATAAAAATTGTCTAGTTGATGAATTTTTTTTGTAATTAGTTTATTATAATTGTACTTATTTTTATGTTGATGATATAAAACTATAAATAATAACCAATTGTGAAGTGGCAAACAGTAATCACGGACATTGTTATTATAATAAATTCTAATAAAATTCATCATTTATATTTAGTTATTAAGTGAAGTTAATCATCACATAATTATTTCTGAAGTCAATTATTCTCCACCTTTATATATGCTCTTCTTTTTACAAGAAAATATGTGACACCCTAAACCCCAAAATAATATATATAATAATTTATATCATATTTCTATAAAATTTGCAGCGGATAAATAATAATATGTTTCCAAGAAAATAAAAACTTTAATCTTTAATTTAGGATATCACGTTTCTCAAAAACCAAAAGGAACACTTTAACTTCTTTACTCCATAGTGCAATCTCAATAAGCTTGTGTTAAGTATAATTACTTGATTTAATTCTAAAAACCTTCTAGTACTTATATGGTTTTCATACAAAACTCGTTTCAAAATAAATAAGTAAAATACAAATTACAACTCTTATTCCCGGTATCACCTATCAGAGGGGGGATCCTCCCAAACTTGAACTTCAAGACTTATTAACCTGTAACAACTGCGATTTCGCAAACGCAGGGCCAAGCCAGTCAAACACAAACAACGAAGGAGGTGAGTTTCAAAATCTTGTTAATAGTATAATATAAGTAAGAAGAACACGCAACAATCATAATAGACCGTATCATAATCACATTACGATATATCAAAATATTTAAGTAAATTGTATCATATTATAACATCAAATTCACTCAAGTAAAATAATCATCTCATTATAATATGCATCAAATCATCTAAGGGTAATTATCATTACTTTTGAAACACATCAATCACAACGAAACAATCACAAGGAAATGCAATGCTATGCATGAGCTTAGACTCTACTTCACAATGTGGTACCATTCTAACTCTGAAGTACTTGGTTATGAGGTTTGATACTATGCCACCATCCCGGTGGACGGAAAATTCAAATTGGCCTTGTCCTCATAGATCCCCTCAACTCAACCCGAGACACATATACGTGACAGTTGAGGTAAACGTGTGTTGCGTGGTAGCTCCCGACATTTGGAGTGCTACCTCCAAGTTGAAACACCCCGTTTTTCAAAGCGAGGGTGTGGAGTTTAAAACCTCATCTCTTTGTGAAGTTTAATACTCATCCAGGTGGAGTTTAAAACCTCATCTCTTTGTGAAGTTTAATACTCATCCAGGTGGAGTTTAAAACCTCATCTCTTTGTGAAGTTTAATACTCATCTATGGGTGGAGTTTAAACCTCATCTCTTTGTGAAGTTTAAAACTCATCAATAGGTGGGGTACAAGACCCATCTCCAGCACACACAATCAAAATCATTCATAATCTTAACCATCATATTCGCAAAATCATGTTTATGACATAATATTTCATTTGAATATATAATAACAACAATCGTTCAAGAAAGTATAATAAAACAATCTTTTTAAAGAATATATATCTCTCAAACACATGCAATCTAAATAATTCATCTTTTAACAATTATATTCGTAAAATCATATTTATAATATAATATTTCATTTGAATATATAATAACAACAATCGTTCAAGAAAGTATAATAAAACAATCTTTTTAAAGAATATATATCTCTCAAACACATGCAATCTAAATAATTCATATTTTAACAATTATATTCGTAAAATCATATTTATAATATAATATTTCATTTGAATATATAATAACAACAATCGTTCAAGAAAGTATAATAAAACAATCTTTTTAAAGAATATATATCTCTCAAACACATGCAATCTAAATAATTCATATTTTAACAATTATATTCGTAAAATCATATTTATAATATAATATTTCATTTGAATCTATATAATAACAACAATCATTCAAGAAAGTATAATAAAGTAATCTTTTTAAAGAATATATATTCAAACAGTCATCAAAATGGTAATTTAACAACAATAATAAATAAATCAATTTATAATCTATTATTACAATTCATAAAATCTCAATTTTAATAGAGTTAGGTTCTCGACAAAGATATATTTTTATAAGAAAATACCAATCAAAATATCTAACTCTTTTTCCATGCTAAATTTCCAAAATAGATGTACCATGAAAGTTTAAAGGGTGTGATTACTCACCTCTTGAAGCGTTATCCGATAAAAATTCCTTCTTTGTCACTCACTATTAACCGTTATCGCATCCGCAAAATACTTTAGCTACTCTCCAATTTGATATAATTCTATCTTTTGAGAATTTAATTATGTACTATTTTTATTTTTCTTAGTGGCTACTTATAGTTCATTACTTA
>NW_027339417.1:0-648 GCF_000331145.2 Cicer arietinum | reverse complement strand
TATTTGTTTCATCTAACAATTAAACATAAAAATTGTATAGTTCAATCATTTGTTAAATAAAACAACCAATAAGTAGATAGATAAACAAATAAATAGAAACAAAGCTAAGATTATCGTATTATCTTATTATTTAATTTGGTTGAATTAGCCTAATCCCAAAGATAATTATGTAATTAATTCTAAACCTTGAAATTAGGACGTTACAACTATTTTTTTACATTTCAATTTCTCGTGTATAGTTTTTAATAAAATATAATTAGTATATTTAATTATTCTTATTTCTATTTAAAAATATAAAAAAAAAATAACTATTGGTTTAATGACAAAATATTGTCCTGTGTATAAATTGTATGCATCAACAACATGTTTAGTGACTCATTACTAGAAAAGTAAGATGAAAAATTGAAGCCTTAAAAATTGATAGTTAAATTTGTGTATATATATGATTTTTATTCTCTTAATGACAAACATTTAACTTGTACATGATTTTCAAATCAACTCAAACCTCAAATTAGTATATTATAATTACTTTTATTTTTTTTAAAATATATAAAAAAATGTTTCCATTTAATTAATTGATAAGTGATAAACAATTATCTCATATATGATTTGTACATATCAACAACTTCTTTAGTGACTCATTTCCTA
>NW_027339416.1:33923-38500 GCF_000331145.2 Cicer arietinum | reverse complement strand
CTACTTGAAGACATTGCGAATTCTCAAGATGACGCCTTAATTCAAGAGAAGAGGAATCTAATATTGCAAGGGAAGACGAATGAGTTCAAGATTGGGGCAGATAATATTTTGCGGTGTAATGATAGGATTTGTGTACCAGCCATTACAGATATGCGGAAAACGATTTTAGAAGAGGCGCATAAGAGTAGGCTGAGTATCCATCCTGGAGCAACAAAGATGTATCAGGATTTGAGGCAGAATTATTGGTGGCCAGGAATGAAGAAACATGTGGCAGAATATGTATCCACTTGTCTAACTTGTCAGAAAGCGAAGGTGGAACATCAGCGACCCGCTGGGATGTTGCAACCTTTAGATATACCTGAATGGAAGTGGGACAGCATTTCCATGGATTTTATAACCGGATTACCAAAGACAAGGAGAAAGAATGATTCCATATGGGTGATAGTGGATCGACTAACTAAATCTGCTCACTTTTTGCCGGTAAGGACCACCTATAAGGTAGATCAGCTAACGGAGATCTACATTGCTGAAATTGTGAGGTTACACGGGGTACCATCGAGCATTGTGTCAGACCGTGATCCGAAGTTCACATCGCATTTTTGGGGAGCACTGCACGAAGCGTTGGGAACGAGGCTACGATTGAGTTAAGCTTACCATCCACAAACGGACGGACAGATTGAAAGGACGAATCAGTTCTTGGAAGATCTGTTGAGAGCATGTGTTTTAGATGATAGGGGATGTTGGGATGATGTACTTCCGTTGATTGAATTCACTTACAACAATAGTTTCCACGCAAGTATTGGAATGGCACCATATGAAGCTTTATATGGGCGCAAGTGTCAAACGCCCTTGTGTTGGTATAAAGACGGTGAGAATATGATTGTCGGACCAGAAATGGTGCAACAGACCACAGCTAAAGTGAGGAAGATCAAGGAGAAAATGAAGACTTCACAAGATCGTCAGAAGAGTTACGCGGACAAGCGTCGCAGACTTTTGGAATTCGAACAGGGGGACCATGTGTTTCTGCGAGTCACACCTACTACTGGAGTAGGTAGAGCCTTGAAATCGAAGAAGTTGACTCCGAAATTCATTGGACCATATCAGATTTCTGCACGAATTGGGCCGGTTGCTTATCGGATTGCGTTACCTCCGATACTGTCCAATATTCATGACGTGTTTCATGTGTCACAGTTGAGGAAATATCTCGCAGATCCATCTCACGTGATCGATTTATAAAACAAAACAAGTGTCTCCAGAAAACACTCCTGGAAAGGAGTACATGTCTGGATTGACAAACTAAAAAGAAAAACCTAATCAAACAAACTAAACCCCATGTCATCGTCACTTTCTTCCTTTGCCTCTTCCTGCAAACACAAAATATGAAGCACATTCAGTTACTTATATACAATATCATATTAAGTAGCAAGTATGGACTGCATCAAGCTATAAGTTTTTTAGTACAATATACAATATGCAGTTAATAAAGTCTGTGCAGTGCTGATTACGAACTGCATAACCTATAATAATACTACATTAAACTCAATTAATGTGAGAGCAAAATAATACCCAAAAATACTATTACTAATTGTGGATAATTACACTCAAAGAACTATTAAGCTACAATTGATAGTTGAATTCCCAAATTTCAATGAAACTACAACAATCATATTACAATCTTGTTACCATAAATCAATTAATATCTTTGTTGTCGTTCAGACAGCGAAATTACAGGGTTATCAAAGAAATTACAGCGAAATTACATGAAATCCTAAACTAAAAATTCTAAATCCTAAACCCTAAAACCGAAATCTAAAATCGTTAACCTGAAACCCTAATCCTGAAATCCTTATCCCGAAACCCTAAACCCAAACATAGAAACCCTATACCTAGAACAAAAAACCCAAAACCCGAAACCCTAAATCCTAAACCCGAAACTCGAAACCCTAAACATGAAACCCTATACTTGAAACCCTAAATCAGAAACCTTAATCCTGAAACCCTAAACCTAAAACCTTTAACCTAAATCCAGAAACCCTAAACTCGAAATCCTAAACCCAAAACCCTAAACCCTAAACCTTAAACCCTAAACCTTAAACCCTAAACCCGAAAACCAAAATCCTAAACCTGAAACCTTAAAACCAAACCCGGAACGCTTAATCTGAAACCCTAATCTTGAAACCCTAAACATTAAACTCGAAACTTAAACCCGAAATCCTAATCCCAAAAATCTAAATTCAAAATCTTAAACCTGAAATCCTAAATGCTAAACCTGAAACCCTAATTCCGAAACCCTAAATCTGAAACCCAAAACCCGAAACGCTTAACCCAACACCCTAAATCCGAAACCCTAAACCATAAACCCAAAAATCTAAACTCGAAACCCTAAATTAGAAATCTTACTCCCGAAACCCTAAACCTGAAACACTAAAATCGGAACTTAAACTCGAAATCCTAAACACAAAAATCTAAACTCGAAACCCTAAATTAGAAATCTTACTCCCGAAACCCTAAACCTGAAACCTTAAACCTAAATCCAGTAACCCTAAACTCGAAGCCCAAAACCCTAAACCCAAAATCCTAAACCATAAACCCTAAACCTGAAACCATAATCCCGAAAAGCAAATTCCTAAACCGAAATACGAAACCCTTAACCTGAACCACTTATCTTGAAACCCTAAACCTGAAACACTAAAATCGGAACTTAAACTCGAAATCCTAAACACAAAAATCTAAACTCGAAACCCTATACCCGAAATCCTAAATGCTAAACCTGAAACCTGGATTCCAAAACCCTAAATCCGAGACCTTAAACCCTAAACCCGAATCGCTTAACTTGAAACCTGAAACCCTAAACCTAAAACTCTAATCATGAAACCATAAACCCTAAACCCAAAACTAGAAACCCTATACCTAGAACCAAAAACCCAATACCCAAAAACTGAAACGCGAAAACTTAAACCCCAAACCTCAAACCCTAAACCCAAAACCCAAAACTCTAAACCCGAAACCAAAAACTCTAAATCCGAAATCCTAAACCTGAAACCATAAACCCGAAACCCTAAACTTGAATCGCGAGACTCTAAACATGAATCCCTAAACCCAAAACCGTAATCCTGAAACACTTAACCTGAAAGCCTAACCACGAAACCCTTAACTCGAAACCCTAAAACTAAAACTTAAATGTTGAAACCCGAAACTCGAAACCCAAAACAAGAAACCTTAAACCTTAATCCAGAAACCCTAAACCCAAAACCCTAAACCCAAAATCCTAAACTAGAAATCCCAAACCCGAAACCCTAAACCTGATACCCTAAACTTGAAACCGAAAATCATAAACCCGAATCCCTAATCATGAAACCCTCAACCCTAAAACAAAAACTCGAAACCCAAAACTCAACCCAAAACAAGAAACTTTAAACCTAAATCAAGAAACTCGAAACTCGAAACCCTAAACCCAAAACCCTAAACCCAAAATCCGAAACAAGAAATCCTATACCCGAAACCAAAAAATCCTAAATCCCAAATCACTTAACCCGTAACCAGAAACCCTAAATCAAAAAATCTAAACCCGAAATCCTAAACCCGAAATCCAAAATGCTAAACCTGAAACCCTAATCCCAGAACCCTAAATCCGAAACCCTAAACCCCTAAACTTGAGTCCCGAAACCCTAAACCTTAAACCCTACACCTAAAACCCTAAAATTCCTAAACGCTAAATCAAACCCTAAACTGTAAACTGTAAACTGTAAACCCTAAACACTAAATCGTAAATCGTAAACCCTAAACCCTAAACTCTAAATCCCCAAAACTGTAAACCCCAAACCCTAAACTTGAATCTCGAAACCCTAAGCCAGAAACCCTACACCTAAAACCCTAATCTTGAAACACTTAACCCGAAACCCTAAACACAAAACCCAAAACATGAAAACATAAACTCGAAACCATTAACTCGAAACCCTAAACTTGAAACCTTAATCGTGAAACCTTTAACTCGAATTCCTAAACTTGAAACCTCAATTGTGAAACCCTAAACCCCAAACCCTAAACTCAAAACTCGAAACCCTAAACCAGAAACTTTAAACCTAAATCCAGAAACCCTAAACTCGAAACCCTAAACCCAAAATCCTAAACCAGAAATCCTAAACCCGAAACCCTAAAACTGAAACCCAAAACCAAAAATTCTAAATCCTAAACCCTAATCCTGAAACCCTTATCCCGAAACCCTAAACCCAAAACTACAAACCCTATACCTAAAACAAAAAACCTAAAACCCGAAACCTAAAACCCTAAACCCCAAACCCAAAACTCTTAACCAGAATCTCTAAACTGGAAACCCTAAACTCGAAACCGTAAACCTAAAACCCTTAACTAGAAACCGTAAACAGAAACCCAAAACATGAAACCCTAAACTCGAAACCCTAAATCGGAAACCTTAATCCTGAAACCTAAACTTGAAACCTTAAACCCAAATCCAGAAACCCTAAACTCGAAACATTAAACCCAAAACCCTAAAACCAAAATCCTAAACCCTCAACTCTAACCCCTAAATCGGAAACCCTAAATTCGAAAACCAAAAT
>NW_027339416.1:33095-33737 GCF_000331145.2 Cicer arietinum | reverse complement strand
TAAACCCGAAACCCTAAACATGAATCCCGAGTCTCTAAATCTGAAACCCTAAACCCAAAACCGTAATCCTGAAACACTTAACCTGAAAGCCTAACCACGAAACCCTTAACTCGAAACCCTAAAACTAAAACTTTAATGTTGAAACCCGAAACTCGAAACCCAAAACAAGAAACCTTAAACCTTAAACCAAAAACCCTAAACCCAAAATCCTAAACTAGTAATCCCAAACCTGAAACCTTAAACCTGATACCCTAAACTCGAAACCGAAAATCTTAAACCCGAATCCCTAGTCATGAAACCCTAAACCCTAAAACCTAAACATGAAACCCGAACTCAACCCAAAACAAGAAACTTTAAACCTAAATCAAGAAACTCTAAATCCTAAACCCAAAACCATAAACCCAGAATCCGAAACAAGAAATCCTATACCCGAAACCAAAAAATCCTAAATCCCAAATCACTTAACCCGTAACCAAAAATCCTAAATCAAAAAATCTAAACCCGAAACCCTAAACCCGAAATCCAAAATGCTAAACCTGAAACCCTAATCCCAGAACCCTAAATCCGAAACCCTAAACCCTGAACCCGAAACGCTTAACCTGAAACCCTAAACTCAAAACCCTATACTTCATAAACCCTAAA
>NW_027339416.1:30095-32950 GCF_000331145.2 Cicer arietinum | reverse complement strand
CTAAACCTGAAACCCTAATCCCAGAACCCTAAATCCGAAACCCTAAACCCTGAACCCGAAACGCTTAACCTGAAACCCTAAACTCAAAACCCTATACCTCAAAAACCCTAAATCCTAAACCCTAAACCGTAAACCGTAAACCATAAACCGTAAATCCTAAACCCAAAACTCTAAACTCCAGACCCTAAACTTGAATCCCGAAACCCTAAACCCTAAACCCAAAAATCTAAACCCGAAATCCTAAATGCTAAACCTGAAACCCAAATAAAAACCCTAAACACGAAACCCAAAACATTAAACCGTAAACTCGAAACCCTAAATCGGAAACCTTAATCCTAAAACACTAAACCTGAAACCTTAAACCTAAAACCAGAAACCCTAAACTCGAAACCCTAAACCCAAAATCCTAAACCCTAAACCCAAAATCCTAAACCCTAAACCCTAAACCTGAAACCCCAAACCCGAAAACCAAAATCCTAAACGTGAAACTCTAAAACCAAAATCCGAAACCCTTAACATGAAACCCTAATATTGGAACCCTAAACTCGAAACCCTAAACCCAAAACCCTAAACCCGAAACACTAAACTCGAAACTTTAACTCGAAATCCTAAACCCAAAAATCTAAACTCGAAACCCTAAACCCGAAACCCTAAATTCGAAACACTAAACCCTAAACCCGAAACGATTAACCTGAAACCTGAAACCCTGAACCTGAAACTCTAATCATGAATCCCTAAACCCTAAACCCAAAACTAGAAACCCTATACCTAGAACCAAAAACCCAAAACCCGAAACGCGAAAATCTAAACCCCAAACCTCAAACCCAAAACCCAAAACTCTAAACCCGATACCAAAAACTGTAAACCCGAAACCCTAAACCTGAAACCCTAAACTTAAAACCCTAATCATGAAACCCTAAACACGAAACCTTTAACTCGAAACCCTAAAATTGAAACCTTAATGTCGAAACCCTAAACCCTAAATCCAGAAACTCGAAACCCTAAATGCAAAACCCTAAACCCAAAATCTTAAACAAGAAATTTTATACCCGAAACCCTAAACCCAAAACTCTAAACCTGAAACACTAAACTCGAAACTTAAACCAGAAATCCAAAATCCTAAACCCTAAACCGTAAACCATAAACCCTAAACCCTAAACCCTAAACCCTAAACCTGAAACCTGAAACCCTAAACCTGAAACCCTAAACCCGAAACCTTATACTTGAATCCCGACACCCTAAACCTGAAACTCTAAAACTAAAACCCTAATCCTGAAGCACTTAACTCTGAACCCTAAACACGAAACCCTTAACTTGAAACCTAAAAATGAAACCTTAATGTTGAAACCCTAAACTCGAAACCCAAAACCCGAAACTCGAAACCCAAAACCAAAAACCTTAAACCTAAATTCAGAAACTCTAAAGTCGACACTCAAAACCCAAAACCCTAAACCTAATACCCTTAACTCGAAACCCAAAATCCTTAACCTGAAACCCTAATATTGAAACCCGAAACCCGAAACCAGAAACTTTAAACCTAAATCCAGAAACGCTATACTCGAAACCCTAAACCCAAAATCCTAAACCAGAAATCTTAAACATGAAATCCTAAACTAAAAATTCTAAATCCAAAACCCTATACCCGAAATCTAAAAACGTTAACCTGAAACCCTAATCCTGAAATCCTTATCCCGAAACCCTAAACCCAAACATAGAAACCCTATACACCCTAAAAATGAAACCTTAATGTTGAAACCCTAAACTCGAAACCCAAAACCCGAAACTCGAAACCCAAAACCAAAAACCTTAAACCTAAATTCAGAAACTCTAAAGTCGACACTCAAAACCCAAAACCCTAAACCTAATACCCTTAACTCGAAACCCAAAATCCTTAACCTGAAACCCTAATATTGAAACCCGAAACCCGAAACCAGAAACTTTAAACCTAAATCCAGAAACGCTATACTCGAAACCCTAAACCCAAAATCCTAAACCAGAAATCTTAAACATGAAATCCTAAACTAAAAATTCTAAATCCAAAACCCTATACCCGAAATCTAAAAACGTTAACCTGAAACCCTAATCCTGAAATCCTTATCCCGAAACCCTAAACCCAAACATAGAAACCCTATACTTAGAACAAAAAACCCAAAACCCGAAACCCTAAATCCTAAACCCAAAACTCGAAACACTAAACATGAAACCCTATACTTGAAACCCTAAATCAAAAACCTTAATCCTGAAACCCTAAACCTAAAACCTTTAACCTAAATCCAAAAACCCTAAACTCAAAATCCTAAACCCAAAACCCTAAACCATAAACCCTAAACCCAAAAACCAAAATCCTAAACCCGAAACCTTAAAACCGAATCCGAAACGCTTAATCTGAAACCCTAATCTTGAAACCCTAAACATTAAACTCGAAACTTAAACCCGAAATCCTAAACCCAAAAATCTAAATTCAAAATCCGAAACCTGAAATCCTAAATGCTAAACCTGAAACCCTAATTCCGAAACCCTAAATCTGAAACCCAAAACCCGAAACACTTAACCCAAAACCCTAAATCCGAAACCCTAAACCCTAAACCATAAACCCAAAAATCTAAACTTGAAACCCTAAATCCAAAAATGTAAACTAGAACCCTAAACCCGAAATCCTCGAAATCCTAAATGCTAAACTTGAAATCCTAATCCCAAAACCCTAAACACGAAACCCGTAACATGAAACCCTAAACTCGAAACCCTAAATTAGAAATCTTACTCCCGAAACCCTAAACCTGAAACCTTAAACCTAAATCCAGTAACCCTAAACTCGAAGCCCAAAACCCTAAACCCAAAATCCTAAACCATAAACC
>NW_027339416.1:29156-30035 GCF_000331145.2 Cicer arietinum | reverse complement strand
TGAAACCCTAAACCTGAAACACTAAAATCGGAACTTAAACTCGAAATCCTAAACACAAAAATCTAAACTCGAAACCCTATACCCGAAATCCTAAATGCTAAACCTGAAACCTTGATTCCAAAACCCTAAATCCGATACCCTAAACCCGAAACGCTTAACTTGAAACCTGAAACCCTAAACCTAAAACTCTAATCATGAAACCATAAACCCTAAACCCAAAACTAGAAACCCTATACCTAGAACCAAAAACCCAATACCCAAAAACTGAAACGCGAAAACTTAAACCCCAAACCTCAAACCCTAAACCCCAAACCCAAAACTCTAAACCCGAAACCAAAAACTCTAAATCCGAAATCCTAAACCCGAAACCATAAACCCGAAACCCTAAACTTGAATCGCGAGACTCTAAACCTGAAACCCTAAACCCAAAACCGTAATCCTGAAACACTTAACCTGAATGCCTAACCACGAAACCCATAACTCGAAACCCTAAAACTAAAACTTAAATGTTGAAATCCGAAACTCGAAACCCAAAACAAGAAACCTTAAACCTTAATCCAGAAACCCTAAACCCAAAACCCTAAACCCAAAATCCTAAACTTGAAATCCCAAACCCGAAACCCTAAACTTGATACCCTAAACTTGAAACCGAAAATCTTAAACCCGAATCCCTAAGCATGAAACCCTAAACCCTAAAACCAAAACTCGAAACCCGAAACTCAACCCAAAACAAGAAACTTTAAACCTAAATCAAGAAACTCAAAACCCTAAACCCAAAGTCCGAAATAAGAAATCCTATACCCGAAACCAAAAAATCCTAAATCCCAAATCACTTAACCCGTAACCAGAAACCCTAAATCAAAAAATCTAAACCCGAAA
>NW_027339416.1:25920-29033 GCF_000331145.2 Cicer arietinum | reverse complement strand
GAAACCCTAAACCTTAAACCCTACACCTAAAACCCTAAACCTCCTAAACGCTAAATCAAACCCTAAACTGTAAACTGTAAACTGTAAACCCTAAACACTAAATCGTAAATCGTAAACCCTAAACCCTAAACTCTAAATCCCCAAAACTGTAAACCCCAAACCCTAAACTTGAATCTCGAAACCCTAAGCCAGAAACCCTACACCTAAAACCCTAATCTTGAAACACTTAACCCGAAACCCTAAACACAAAACCCAAAACATGAAAACATAAACTCGAAACCATTAACTCGAAACCCTAAACTTGAAACCTTAATCGTGAAACCTTTAACTCGAATTCCTAAACTTGAAACCTCAATTGTGAAACCCTAAACCCCAAACCCTAAACTCAAAACTCGAAACCCTAAACCAGAAACTTTAAACCTAAATCCAGAAACCCTAAACTCGAAACCCTAAACCCAAAATCCTAAACCAGAAATCCTAAACCCGAAACCCTAAAACTGAAACCCAAAACCAAAAATTCTAAATCCTAAACCCTAATCCTGAAACCCTAAACCTAAAACTACAAACCCTATACCTAAAACAAAAAACCTAAAACCCGAAACCTAAAACCCTTAACCCCAAATCCAAAACTCTTAACCAGAATCTCTAAACTGGAAACCCTAAACTCAAAACAGTAAACTTGAATCCTGAAACCCTAAACCTAAAACCCTTAACTAGAAACCGTAAACAGAAACCCAAAACATGAAACCCTAAACTCGAAACCCTAAATCGAAAACCTTAATCCTGAAACCTAAACTTGAAACCTTAAACCCAAATCCAGAAACCCTAAACTCGACATTAAACCCAAAACCCTAAAACCAAAATCCTAAACCCTCAACCCTAACGCCTAAACCGGAAACCCTAAATTCGAAAACCAAAATCATAAACCCGAAACCCTAAAACCGAAATCTGAAACCCTTAACCTGAAACCCTAATCTTGAAACTCTAAATCTGAAACCCTAAACTCGATACACTAAACTCGAAACATAAACCCGAAATCCTAAACCCAAAAATCTAAACTCGAAACCCTGTAACCTAAATGCTAAACCTGTAACCTAATCCTAGAACCCTAAATCCTAGAACCTAATCCTAGAACCCTAAATGCTAAACCTGTAACCTAATCCTAGAACCCTAAATCTGGAACCCTAAACCCAAAAATCTAAACTCGAAACCTTAAACCCGAAATCCTAAATGCTAAACTTGAAACCCAAAACCCTAAACACGAAACCATAAATCGGAAACCTTAATCCCAAAACCCTAAAACTGAAACCTTAAACCTAAATCCAGAAACCCTAAACTCGAAACCCTAAACCCAAAACCATAAACCCAAAATCCTAAACCCTAAACCTGAAACCCTAAACCCGAGAACCAAAATCCTAAACCCGAAACTCTAAAACCGAAATCCGAAACCTGAAACCTGAAACCTGAAACCTTATTCTTGGAACCCTAAACCCGAAACCCTAAACCCGAAACCCTAAACCCAAAAAAGCTAAAACCATAATCCCAAAACACTTAACCCGAAACCCCAAACCCAAAAATCTAATCTCAAAACCCTAAACCCTACACCTGAAACACCAAACTGAAATCCTAAGTGCTAAACCTGAAACCGTAATCCCAAATCCCTAAATCCGAAATCGTAAACTCTAAACCCAAAACGCTTAACCTGAAACCGTAAACCCGAAACCATAAACCCGAAACTTTAATCATGAAACCCTAAACCCAAATCTAGAAATCCTATACCAAGAACCAAAAACCGTAACCCCTACACTCAAGACTCTAAACCCGAAATCTTAAATGCTAAACCTGAAACCCTAAACCCGAAACTCTAAACTTGAAACCCAAAACTAGAAACCCTATACCTAGAACCCAAAATCCGAAATCTGAAACCCAAAACTCTAAACCCGAAATCTTAAATGCTAAACCTGAAACCCTAAACCCGAAACTCTAAACTTGAAACCCAAAACTAGAAACCCTATACCTAGAACCCAAAATCCGAAATCTGAAACCCAAAACTCTAAACCCGAAATCTTAAATGCTAAACCTGAAACCCTATTCCCAAAAGCCTAATCACAAAACCCTAAATTCAAAACCGTAAAACCTAAACCCTAAACCCTAAAATCTAAACTCGAAACCCTAAACCCTAAACCTGAAACCGTAATCCCGAAATCCCGAAATCCTAAATATGAAACTCTAAACCCAAAACCCTAATCCCAAAACCCTAAATCCGAAACCCTAAACCCAAAACGCTTAACCTGAAACCCTAAACCCGAAACTTGAAATTGTAACGATGCAACCCTAAACCCTAAACCCAAAACTAGTAACCCTATACCTAGAACCAAAAACCCAAAATCCGAAATCTGAAACCCAAAACTCTAAACCCGAAACCCTAAACTTGAATCCCAAAATCCTAAACCTGAAACCCTAAACCTAAAACCCTAATCCTGGAAGACTTAACCCGAAACCCTTAACACGAAACCCAAAACCCAAAACATGAAACCCTAAACTCAAAACCCTTACCTCAAACCCTAAACATGAAACCTTAAATCCGAAATCCTAAACCCGAAACTCTAAACTTGAAACCCAAAACTAGAAAACCTTAAACCTAAATCAGAAACCCTAAACTCGAAACCCTTAAACTAAAATCCAAAATCCTATGTCATGGATAATCATAATTGTTGATCTTATGCAGATACTATGGAATGAATATGTTTCTGAGTTATATTGTTGCTAATAATATGTTTTGACTACTTGGGTAAAATTTATGTTTGTTACTTGGGTAAATTTTATGTTTGTCTTCGTTATTTAAGAATAAGAACATAACATTTTCCTGTTGTATGTGGTTGTTGAAATTAATTGCAATTATTTGGAGTTATTTTTGTGTTTTTTCCAGCAAAATGTAACTTGCTGTACATAGTTCAATGGAATTCAGCGTTACTGGATATAGAAGTTGGGTTCTTTTCCATCACTTCCCCCTTTCTTTGACTAAAGTAATGTGCTTTGGCAACTGAGACATCTTCCTCGTCACACAAATTTGCAAAAGTGACCCTTCTTTTTATGGTTAATTGATTTGTGGT
>NW_027339416.1:23438-25844 GCF_000331145.2 Cicer arietinum | reverse complement strand
ATATCCTAATTATGCCTAAAATGCTTGAGAAAATGGTGTTATATGTTAAATGTCTTTTAATTCTTGTGATGCTAAATGACTTTAAATAATTTTTATAGGTTCCCATTATTGCTACATATGCAGAAAAGCATCAAAGGTCATGTGCTTTTACTGCCCAGCTGCTGTTTGTGGAAAATGCTTCTTTGATGGTGGATTTGCTACTGTCGAAAGAAACAAAGGATTTTGGAGGCACTGCGCAAAACTTGCATCTCTACTTGAAAAACAAACTGATGTTGATTCTAATGGGGTAAGATATGTTTCAATCATGTGGTATGTTATATACAGCAAGAGAAAGAAATAGAAACAATCATGTGTTATTATTACACTATGTAATAATATGTTATTATTATTATTATTATTATTATTATTATAATAATAATAATATGTTACTCTATTTTATAATGAACAAACTAAAATGAATGAATTCAAATATTGTTTTAAAGATGTTCGTATAAAATAATAAAGTAACTTATTGTTTTAACTATTGATAAAAAAGTTATTATTATTATAGCAGTTTTTTTATTTTATCGAAATACAAAATTTATTAAGTAATTAAATCAACCATAATGAAAGAGATAATACAAAGATAATAATTCTCAATCTAAATGTTAGGAGGCAGTTAAAAACCAGCAAGCACAATGGACTCATTAGCTTAGCTCATTCGCAGTTCAAACTCACACCACTTCTAGAGAGAGAAATAAAACAGTGTAGAGAAAAACAATGTAGAGAGAGAGAGAGAAACACATTTATTCACAATCAATAATGAACTCTTCTCACATCTCATCTCTTCACTTCAATCTTGTTTCTGTGTCATAATCTTCAATAGTATGTAATGTAGGGATCCATGGGGTGGTCCGTTAGAGATCAACGCCACAGAGTCAGCCACCGACGAAGTTCGGAGCCGGAATATTCAGGAACTTGACAAAGCAGCTTTGTGACGTCCGTTGGATGAAACTCGACAGAGTTGGTTACTGGATCCCACTGATCAGAAGAAGAAGTATGTAGATCTGGGTTGAATCATTGTTAGCCGCAAGATCTTCGTTTGGACTGTTGGAACAATTGTTTTTGCTGCTTTTGTTGCTGGTTTTGTTACTCTTATTGTTAAAACTGTTCCTCGTCATCATCATAAACATCCTCCTCTTGATAATTATACACTTGCACTTCATAAGGCTCTTATGTTCTTCAATGCCCAAAAATGTAAGCTTTACTTCTGAATGTCCTCATGGAATGGTGAATTGTGAAAGGTGAATGGTGCTAAGACTCACTTAGATAAACAATTTATAAAACAAAACAAGTGTCTCCAGAAAACACTCTTGGAAAGGAGTACAAGTCTGGATTGACAAACTAAAAAGAAAAACCTAATCAAACAAATTAAAGCCCATGTCATCGTCACTTTCTTCCTTTGCCTCTTCCTGCAAACACAAAATATGAAGCACATTCAGTTACTTATATACAATATCATATTAAGTAGCAAGTATGGACTGCATCAAGCTATAAGTTTTTTAGTACAATATACAATATGCAGTTAATAAAGTCTGTGCAGTGCTGATTACGAACTGCATAACCTATAATAATACTACATTAAACTCAATTAATGTGAGAGCAAAATAATACCCAAAAATACTATTACTAATTGTGGATAATTACACTCAAAGAACTATTAAGCTACAATTGATAGTTGAATTCCCAAATTTCAATGAAACTACAACAATCAAATTACAATCTTGTTACCATAAAGCAATTAATATCTTTGTTGTTGTTCAGACAGTGAAATTACAAAATTTAACAGTAGGTTCACATATAAATATTCCGAACTGGGCTCAAAGAAACCAGAAACAGGACTCGGTAAATAAAAGTGAACAGTATAAAAAAAATACAGCAAGCACAAATAATCTGTTCTATGTGTTCTCAAAAACTATTAAGTCTATTTCATGTCTTTATACATCTAAAAGGGTTACAGTCTACCCGCATTAAAAAAAATTAAACCCCACTAATTATTGTCTAATCTGTTGAACATCGAGGTATACATTTAACACTACATTCAACAAAGCCTCTATGAAATGATCATCCAAACTTGAAAATGTACACAAATTTCAATTTACAATTGAAGTTTCAATAGTATTAGGTTAAAACATCAATCAATAATATATCATTACTAAATATAACCCTTAAGACAGAAACCTAATATAAAGCATTACTAACAGTACCTTCGGCCCCCCCACCGGCAGCAGCGGCAGGAGCAGATACGGCAACAGCGGCACCACCGGCAGCGCCAGCGTTCAAAACGAGATCGTCAATGCTCTTATTCTGAGGATTAAGCTTTCTTTTGCATTAGACTTTTTATGCTTTAGTTTTCTTATAGAATAT
>NW_027339416.1:18362-23279 GCF_000331145.2 Cicer arietinum | reverse complement strand
TTATGTTGTGTTATGCTTGTTTCGCTTAATTCCTCGGTTCTGTTGGTATATTCAAGTCCTTCAAATCTTCAATGATATTTTGGTTTATAATTACATATATATGTTATTTATCACAGGATTCTGATTTGATGTCTTGTAATTTATAACTTTGATGGCACAGAAATTTGAAATAGTCATTGAGGATCAAGCTGGAAAACAGTTCAAATGTAGGATCAATTGAGGAAGCCGAAATGACAAATCAATGGATTGATTTATTTAGGGATTTGATATATGAATACTTGATTTGCTCGGCATTGTAAAGACATCCACAACTTTCTCTTTTTGTTATGAGCATTTTAAGATTCCCTTCATTAAGTGGCTACAAACCTTTTTGTGAATCCCCAAAACAAAAGTAAAAAATGAAATTCATCCGTAAATATAAATTACTTTATTACTTTTTTTTTTAATTGAAATTATTTTAGTATAATTTCATGAAAAACTTGAATCTAAAATAGATTTTCTTTCTGCAGTACGGGTACCTGGTCGCATGTGCAAGAGCGAAGTGATCGTTATATTTTTTTTAGCTTTCCTACTTTTATGGTTGCATGTGCAAAAGTGAAGTGGTCATTATATTTTTTTAGCTTTCTTACTTTCATTTCTACGGCTCAAGTGGATATGCTTTGATTGCTTGTTGCTCATTCAGGTTAGGACTAAAAACTAAAATATTTGGATTCTTACCCCATTTTCAACATGTTTTCTGTTTTGTGTCTACCTAATTCAGCATGCCTTGAATTATTTAGTACTTGGGTTACACATTATATTAAAGATTTTGTCTATAGGTTTGAAGTAGGACACATAAGATTTTGCCTTTAAGTGAAACTATTTACTACTTGGGTTTGCACTTTGCACACGTGTCAGTATATTGGAACCCTAAAACCAAAATCCGAAACCCTTAACATGAAACCCTAATATTGGATCCCTAAACCCTAAACCCAAAACTAGAAACCCTATACCTAGAACCAAAAACCCAAAATCCGAAACGCGAAAATCTAAACCCCAAACCTCAAACCATAAACCCGAAACCCAAAACTCTAAACCCGATACCAAAAACTGTAAACCCGAAACCCTAAACCTGAAACCCTAAACTTAAAACCCTAATCCTGAAACCCTAAACACGAAACCATTAACTCAAAACCCTAAAATTGAAACCTTAATGTCGAAACCCTAAACCCTAAATCCAGAAACTCGAAACCCTAAACTCAAAACCCTAAACCCAAAATCTTAAACAAGAAATTCTATACCCTAAACCCAAAACTCTAAACCTGAAACACTAAACTCGAAACATAAACCAGAAATCCTAAACCCTAAACCGTAAACCCTAAACCCTAAACCCTAAACCCTAAACCTGAAACCCTAAACCCTGAAATCTTAAACCTGAAATCCTAAACTCAAAACCCGAAACTAAAAATTCTAAACCCTAAACCCTAAACCCGAAATCTGAAACCGTTAACCTGAAACCCTAATCCTGAAATCCTTATCCTGAAACCCTAAACCCAAACATAGAAACCCTAATCCTAGAACAAAAAACCCGAAACCCGAAACCCTAAATCCTGAACCCGAAACTCGAAACCCTAAACATGAAACCCTATACTTGAAACCCTAAATCAGAAACCTTAATCCTAAAACCCTAAACCTAAAACCTTTAACCTAAATCCAGAAACCCTAAACTCGAAATCCTAAACTAATGTCGAAACCCTAAACCCTAAACCGTAAACCCTAAACCCTAAACCGTAAACCCTAAACCCTAAACCGTAAACCCTAAACCCTAAACCGTAAACCCTAAACCCTAAACCGTAAACCCTAAACCCTAAACCGTAAACCCTAAACCCTAAACCGTAAACCCTAAACCCTAAACCGTAAACCCTAAACCCTAAACCCGAAACCCTAAACCCAAAAATCTAAATTCAAAATCCTAAACCTGAAATCCTAAATGCTAAACCTGAAACCCTAATTTCGAAACCCTAAATCTGAAACGCTTAACCCAAAACCTTAAATCCAAAACCCTAAACCCTAAACCATAAACCCAAAAATCTAAACTCGAAACCCTAAACCCAAAAATCTCAACTCGAAACCCTAAACCCAAAAATCTCAACTCGAACCCTAAACCCGAAATCCTCGAAATCCTAAATGCTAAACTTGAAATCCTAATCCCAAAACCCTAAACACGAAACCCATAACATGAAACTCTGAACTCGAAACCCTAAATTAGAAATCTTAATCCCGAAACCCTAAACCTGAAACCTTAAACCTAAATCCAGTAACCCTAAACTCGAAGCCCAAAGCCCTAAACCCAAAATCCTAAACCATAAACCCAATACCTGAAACCATAAACCCGAAAAGCAAACTCCTAAACCGAAACCCAAAACCGTAAAACCGAAATACGAAACCCTTAACCTGAACCACTAATCTTGAAACCCTAAACCCAACACCCTAAACCTGAAACACTAAAATCGGAACTTAAACACGAAATCCTAAACCCAAAAATCTAAACTCGAAACCCTATACCTGAAATGCTAAATGCTAAACCTGAAACCTTGATTCCAAAACCCTAAATCCGAAACCCTAAACCCTAAACCCTAAACGCTTAACCTGAAACCTGAAACCCTAAACCTAAAACTCTAATCATGAAACCATAAACCCTAAACCCAAAACTAGAAACCCTATACCTAGAACCAAAAACCCAATACCCAAAAACTGAAACGCGAAAACCTAAACCCCAAACCTCAAACCCTAAACCCGAAACCCAAAACTCTAAACCCGAAACCATAAACTCTAAATCCGAAATCCTAAACCGGAAACCATAAACCCGAAACCCTAAACATGAATCCCGAGACTCTAAACCTGAAACCCTAAACCCAAAACTAGAAACCCTATACCTAGAACCAAAAACCCAATACCCAAAAACTGAAACGCGAAAACCTAAACCCCAAACCTCAAACCCTAAACCCGAAACTCGAAACCCAAAACAAGAAACTTTAAACCTAAATCAAGAAACTCAAAACCCTAAACCCAAAACCGTAATCCTGAAACACTTAACCTGAAAGACTAACCACGAAACCCTTAACTCGAAACCCTAAAACTAAAACTTTAATGTTGAAACCCTAAACCCGAAACTCGAAACCCAAAACAAGAAACCTTAAACCTTAATCCAGAAACCCTAAACCCAAAACCCTAAACCCAAAATCCTAAACTAGAAATCTCAAACCTGATACCCTAAACTCGAAACCGAAAATTTTAAACCCGAATCCCTAATCATGAAACCCTAAACCCTAAAACCTAAACTTGAAACCCGAAACTCAACCCAAAACAAGAAACTTTAAACCTAAATCAAGAAACTCAAAACCCTAAACCCAAAACCATAAACCCAAAATCCAAAACAAGAAATCCTATACCCGAAACCAAAAAATCCTAAATCCCAAATCACTTAACCCGTAACCAAAAACCCTAAATCAAAAAATCTAAACCCGAAACCCTACACCCGAAACCCAAAATACTAAACCTGAAACCCTAATCCCAGAACCCGAAATCCGAAACCCTAAACCATGAACCCGAAACGCTTAACCTGAAACCCTAACCTCAAAACCCTATACCTCATAAACCCTAAGTCCTAAACCCTAAACCGTAAACTGTAAACCATAAACCGTAAATCCTAAACCCAAAACTCTAAATCCCCAAAACTCTAAACTCCAGACCCTAAGCTTGAATCCCGAAACCCTAAACCCTAAACCCAAAAATCTAAACTCGAAACCTTAAACCCGAAAACCTAAATGCTAAACCTGAAACCCAAATAAAAAACCCTAAACGTGAAACCCAAAACATGAAACCGTAAACTCGAAACCCTAAATCGGACACCTTAATCCTTAAAACCTAAACCTAAAACCTTAAACCTAAATCCAGAAACCCTAAACTCTAAACCCTAAACCCAAAACCCTAAACCCAAAATCCTAAACCCTAAACCCTAAACCCTAAACCCAAAATCCTAAACCCTAAACCTGAAACCCTAAACCCGAAAACCAAAACCCTAAACGCGAAACCCTAAAACCAAAATTCGAAACCCTTAATATGAAACCCTAATATTGGAACCCTAAACCCTAAACCCAAAACCCTAAACCCGAAACACTAAACTCGAAACTTTAACTCGAAATCCTAAACCCAAAAATCTAAACTCGAAACCCTAAACCCGAAACCCTAAATTCGAAACACTAAACCCGAAACGCTTAACCTGAAACCTGAAACCCTGAACCTGAAACTCTAATCATGAATCGCTAAACCCTAAACCCAAAACTAGAAACCCTATACCTAGAACCAAAAACCCAAAATCCGAAACGCGAAAATCTAAACCCCAAACCTCAAACCCTAAACCCGAAACCCAAAACTCTAAATCCGATACCAAAAACTGTAAACCCGAAACCCTAAACCTGAAACCCTAACTTAAAACCCTAATCCTGAACCCTAAATCTAAACTCGAAACCCTAAACCCTAAATCCAGAAACTCGAAACCCTAAACGCAAAACCGTAAACCCAAAATCTTAAACAAGAAATTCTATACCAGAAACCCTAAACCCAAAACTCTAAACCTGAAACACTAAACTCGAAACTTAAACTAGAAATCCTAAACCCTAAACCGTAAACCCAAAACTTGAAACCCTAAACCCGAAACCTTATACTTGAATCCCGACACCCTAAACATGAAACTCTAAAACTAAAACCCTAATCCTGAAACACTTAACTCTAAACCCTAAACACGAAACCCTTAACTTGAAACCCTAAAAATGAAACCTTAATGTTGAAACCCTAAACCCGAAACCCAAAACCCGAAACTCGAAACCCAAAACCAGAAACCTTAAACCTAAATTCAGAAACTCTAAAGTCGACACT